>NW_004524697.1:8482089-8483753 GCF_000260255.1 Octodon degus
ATCATTATGAGTCTGATCTAGTAGTGAGACCCTGAACACCCTGTTTAGATCCCTCCTTAAAATACAGAAAATAAATAAATGAATGAATAAATAAAATGAAAAGTTTTATTCTCATATTTTGTTTCTTTACATGTACCTTAAGTTTCTTCACAAGGCTTTGTTTTTCAGAGAAGCTCAGCAAATCTTAGCCTAAACATTTATGGGGCAGGGCTATTCAGATAAATAAAAGCCTGGGGCTGAGAAAGAATACATTAGCAGTACACTATCAAAGATCTATCCGTAATAGAGTGTATTTTAGAATGAACCTCACAGTTCCCTAAATTGCAAACACTGACCCATGACCATTTGAGTAGTCACAAACTGGGTACTGGCAGCTTGCTCATAGCCATGGGCCAGGGCTTGTCCACGGACAGCTCTGAACTTGCTACTTTTTTAATAAGAGACTTTCTACTTCTGCTTTGATGACATGACTCAAGAAAAATAGTTAAGATTGGGATCAGAAAGGAAGTTTCCCGTCTAAGTCAATGTGTTGCAAAATTTCCTGAGATTTGCTTAACGCGTGATTAATTTGTAGGGGAAGCATGCTGTGTAATTGGCAGGCCCTGGACGGCGCGGGGCTGGGGGGCGAGGCCTCGGCACAACGCTGGCGAAGAGCGAGCGGAGGAATCTGATTGCTGCTAAATCTGGGACTCGGCTGGGTGTTGAATCGCCAATTTTGAATGGCCTCTGATTTTCTTTTTAATTAACTTTTTTTCTTGCAAGCTAATATAAAAGGTTGTATGTGTATTCCTGTCATTTGAAAGCCACATCTTCAGAGGGAAACCAGGAATATAGCTTTGAAAGACACGTCCAGTTGTCACCGATCTAGTTTCTGTTTCATAAGGTACTCAGGGCTTTTATAATGTGAAAATGTCTAAAATTCCCTTGGTTGTGGAGTTACCCTAAAGTAGCATATTTCAAGGTTGAACTCGTAAGTGCTTTTACTAGGAAGCACACAATTTCCTGGGAAGAATGATGCTAGATGGATGAGCTCTTCTCTTTGCATGAACAGATGGTCATGGGGGTCTAAATATAGTTTTTGAATGAGTCACAAAAACATTGCTACATAGTATTTGGTAAAGAAGCTCAGATGTCAAAAATAGACCGTGGGCAGAGAGATAAGGACTGCTGGACAAATGCATGGTGATTCATAAGTATATAGAGTCATTTGACTGCCGTTGCTCCTCTCTACAGAGGGGCTTCAGAGCTCATCAAATTTGTTGCGCTCTGGTGAGAAAAAAAGTTTCAGCACCTACGATGCTTCACAGTAGCTTGAAAACGCTGCAGAATCCTCACATAAATAAGGTTATGCCCGCTGGTTAAAATGTCAAAGTTCTGGGGGACTCTAAGGAATTATTTCAAAGAGCCTGCAAGCAGGCGCAGGGGCTGGGGGTTTGATTCCCCGGGCCTGCTGTGCCGGCCCTGCCCCTGGGGTGCACTGAGTGGGCAATTGAGATTTAGGAAGTGGCGTACTCCCGTAATCCCAGCTTGTGGGAGGCTGTAAACAGGAGAATCACTATGAGTCCAATCTAGTAGTGAGACCCTGGACACCCTGTAGACTCTTCTCTAAAATATAAAACATAAAAAATAAAACAAAGGAATTATTTCTAACTATATTCTTTTTT
>NW_004524697.1:8484543-8485754 GCF_000260255.1 Octodon degus
TTTTTTCTTGGTACTGTGGATCCAGCCCAGGGCCTTCATCCATCTTTTTATTTGAGACAGGGTCTTACTTAGTTACGCAGGCTGGGCTCAAACTGCTGATGCTCCTGCCTCAGCCTCCTAGAGTCTTGAAGTTCATTTAAAAATCATCCCTCGAGAACTTTTAAATTTATTTCACAACAGTAACTTATGAAAAATACGGCCAAAGATCAGCCTTCTAGAACTGTGGTAAAGGAACATATAGTAGAGATATTATTATTATTATTTATTTATTTTCATTTATGCATTTGGTACAGGGTCTCACTATGCAGCTCAGAATCATAGTGATCTTCCTGTTTTTAGCCTCCCCAGCACTGGGATTACAGGCATGGGCCACCATGTCCGGGTTGGTTTGCTGGTTCAGTGTACCTTGGGGGCAGGACCAGCACTGCATGAGGGACTGGGGATTGAAGCCTGGTCCCTGCGCTTGCCAAAGCAGGTGCTTAGTCCACTGAGCTATCTTGCTGGCCCTTAGTAGAGATATTATGAAGCCATGCTATACTCTAAATATGCTATACTCTAAAATCCATCTGTTGAACCCCAAGCTCCAATGTGATGGCTTTTAGGAACTGGGGCCCTGGGTGGGTGATTAGGCCATGAGGGCACACTCTCGTGAATGACTTTCATGTCCTTATAAAAGAGGCCCTGAACATCCACAGCCCTTCGATCACGTGAGGGTTCAATGAGGATGACTCTTTGAACCCGGAAGCAGGCTTTTACTAGGTGCTGATTCTGGGGGTTTGGATCTAGGGTTTCCTCACCTCCAGAGTTGTGAGAAAGAATTTCTATTTTTAAGGAGCCACCAAGTCTAGGGTAATTTATTCTAGCAGCTTGAACAGAGTAAGAAACCATGCTCTATCTACCAGTAATAAAAATAAAGATAGCTCTATTCCACTTTTTACCAAGCACTGGGCTAAGTACCTTCACATTCATCTCATGATATTAAATATAATTCTTTCAGCTCTGAACAAATAAACAGGTACTGAGAACCCCACACTTAGAAGAAAAGTGCTAAACCACCATGTTGAGAGAGTAGAAGATGGACACATATGAGGAGTTCAAATTAAAAATTCAGCTCTGCCAGCCTGGCCAGGATGGTCACCGCAGACAAGGCAGTGAGTTTGAGGCAGCTAGAGAGAGTAGTGTGTCCAGACTTCTGCTATGGGAGAAAAGAG
>NW_004524697.1:8495797-8505567 GCF_000260255.1 Octodon degus
AAAAGTCTTGCCCGGTGCTTTCCAACAATTATAAACCTAACTGGTCTAGCCATCTATGTGCAGGTTTTGTGTGGACATAAGTTTGCAGCTCCTTTTGGTCCTTTCCAGAGAGTGCAGTGGCTGGATCAAGTGAAAAAAATATGCTTAGTTAGTTAGTTAGTTAGTTAGCTTGCTTATTTTTAAAGTAACTGACCAACCAACTTCCAAAGTGCAGCATTTTGTGAATTCCTATTGCTCCAACTTCTCACCAGCTCTTGGTGTTGTTGGTGTTTCACACTTTGTGCATTTTAATCGGGGCATAGTGCTATCTCAATGCTGTTTTAATTTGTCTTTTCCTAATGGCCTATGATTTTGAATGTATTTTCTTATCCTTGTTTGCCACCTTAATGCCTTCTTTGACATGTTAATTCTGCTTTTTGATTTTCTGAATTTCTGATGTTTTGACATCTGAGGCCTAGTTAACCTGGGAGTGACTTCTCTGCCCAGGGCTACCAAATTTCTAGAGATAGTGAGCAACTTGCCTTTGAGCAAGGCTTTCATATGCAGATGAGCCAATTTAGAGTCCCCATCCCCAGCACCTCGGCAGAAAGGCTCTTACACTCTTGGCCTCTACACCACTGCCCTAATTGCCCTTAGGGCCACGTACAGATGGCCAGATCCAGCCCCTACTGCTGAGAACTGTTGAAATAATTCACACCAGCCAATCCTCAATCTGCAACTTGACCCTCCCCATTAATTCCCACGGGAACCACAGTAGAGGCTGTTCCCCACATCCCTCTCTCACCTCCTGGAGCTTCTCCTGTGGCCCTCTGTGCTGTGCTGTGGTCCCTCCTTTGGGAATCTGTGTGTAAAGATCCTCAGTGCAGTCACTGCCTGGTCATATCATACCTGTGTAAAACTTATGATTTACAGTACTACAGTACTTGATTTTCCCCTGTGTACATAAACCTAATACATAGGTTAATGCCTCTTGATTGAACCAAACATTTGTTTATGGCACTCTTTTGTGGATTTGGTTTTCTTCATGTTAAAAACAGTAACTATGTTTTCTACTTCACAGACAATACATTTCCAGACGAGGTGGAGGGGTGTTGAGCGCTAGATCAGTTACTCTGCATACGAAAGGCAGGTTCAAAGGCAAGTTGTTTACTGCAACTAGGAATTTGCTAGCCCCTAGAAGGGAAGGCTCTCAGGGGTCAGCCTGGCCCTTATGTCAAAACCTCAGAACTTCAGAAAAAAGCACAATTAACACAACAAAGAAGTTGTGCGTTTAGACACAAAGAAAGAAGAATGATAACTGCTATATATTCTGCTTTTCTTGACATTTTCCTAAGGAAACTCTAGTTCAGTGTAATTGCAAGGAACTTAGGAAAATTCCTGAGCTGTATTTAGGTTTCCAATCAAATGCAAAGTAGGAATTAGGCCCTTTTGCTTTTCATCTATGGGAATGAACAGTATTTATTTTTAAAGATCCCTGGGATTTTTGGCATTCTACATCACACTGTCAAATCCAGTGAAAGTTGACTACCTAACAGAGATGCCAGACGAGTTACAGTTTAACAACTTAACATTACCGAATCTGTCTTTAATGAAATAAACAGACTCTTTGGTGCTGTTAAATCCTCAGATCTCACTTACAACCACTTTTAATCAATGTTTAACAAAGTTTATATAAACACACATAAGTGTTTAGATGGATCGTCTCAGACGGGCCTGGCTCTGAGAAGCAGGAGCTAACAAATACTAAAATTTGCAGAAGCTTATTTCTTAAGGAGTAGAAGAGAAAAAAAGGAATTAAAAAAACCAAGTTATCAATATATATCTGAATTCTGAATAGGGAAGAGAGAAATTGTGAAAAATGCCTCTTTATATGCAACTGTTCTCATTAGTCAAGTTTAAAGAGGCATGAAGAGAACTTTGCATGATGGGTAAATATTCTGTAACTACACCGTCCAGTATGGTAGCACCACAGATGGACATTTGGTACTTGAAATGTGGCTACAAGGACTAAAGAACTGGAGTTTTCTTTTTTTGTTTTGGTACCGGGGATCAAACTCAGGACCTTGCACTTGTCAAATATGCACTTATGCCTCTGAGCTATCTCCCCAGCCCCTTGAATTTTTGATTGAGTTCAATTCAGTTAATGACACTAACACCTAGTTAGTGGTCACTATAACAGGGAACACACAGATTTAGATAGCCTTTCACCAGTTTAGTGTAGTTCCCTTTTTGAAAAAAATATTAAATTTAAAGATAACTCTACTAGTACTGAAGCAGGAGATTAGGGCCTGGTACACTGGCTGGGCCAGTGAGCATGGCCTGTCAGTCAGAAGCCCAGCACCAGGAACCAGTCAGAAAACATTATCTTCATTTCTTCTCTGGAAAACTCAAGTTTTTTGATAGGACAGCCTAGACCTGAGTAGGCCAAGGAGCGGGAGCTGCAAAAGACAGCAGCCACTGAGCTGGGAGCCGCTGTTGCCTGTTTCCGTGGTCCACCTTCCACAGTGCAGGGTATATTTCTTCTTTCTTTAGCCTTAATTGACCCACACTTATTCTGCAAAGTGTGTTTTTTTCTTTTTTCAGCTTTAATAAATGTAAAACTTCTCTACCTTTTGCACTTTTTAAATTTAATTCTTTGTCCAAGACAAAAAGAATGCAGAAAGAATGTGAAAGGAGCCCTCAGCACCGCAGAATCTGGCAACAACGCTTCTAGAGAAATTGTATTTATTACATATCAAGATTTTAATAGTCCTTCTTGACCTCTTATGCTGAGGAGGAACACAGACACGATGATAGAAAACAAAACTTGAACCATGAGAACTGTTTTATGGCACTGGGAATTGAACTCAGGATCTCACGCTGAGCGCATTAATCTTAAGAGTCTTAACTATATGTGGCTGACAGTAGATCCCTAATAAATATTTGTGAAATAAATGAATAAGTAAATCTGTGAATGCATTGACGGGCAACTCATTTAGCTTTTTGACTGGGGAGAAAAAACTTTCTTGCAGAATATAATCATTTCTTTAAAATTGAGTGTGTTTAACAGATATACATAATAGCAAGTTGGATGGATGGATGGATGGATGGATGGGTGGATAGGCAGAAAGCTAGGTAGGTAGTATACTGATAGTTAATATTGTACCTAGGTTGCTTTTCCTGATTTGGAGAATGTGACATACTTTATATAATGATTTTGAAATTATGCAAGTAAATGTTTTAAACCTTCAAAAGGAAAGTAAAAGCCACTTGCAATGGCACTTTCCAGATAAAATAGGGCTTGTAATTTGTTGTCTGTTCATCCAGTCTTTTTCCTGTTTCTTGGCTATACAAATATGTGCACATAATATTCAGAAATATTTTATTTTATTATGTAGTTAGTACAGGGTCTACAGGGTCTCACTATGCAGATCGGACTCATAGTGATCCTTCTGTTTTCAGCCTCCCAAGCACTGGGATTACAGGTGTGCGTCACCACGTGCAGTCTCTGTTGCCTTCTCAGAGTGCCCTGGGGGCAGGGCTGGCACAGCACACTGGGGGATGGAACCCTAGCCCCTGCATCTGCCTAAGCAGGCACTTTAATCCACTGAGATATCTGGCTGGCCCTCAGAAATATTTTAAAATTAAGATTGCATTGTACTCTGTAGTACATTCAGTGCTCTTCAAATACTCCAACATTGGGGAACACATTTCTATGCCCCAAATACTTCTTCCATATGTTGATTATTTCTACTGGCTACAGGGTATTTCAGGGTCTAAAATATTAATGTAGAAATCAGTCCCTTCTCTCTCCTGCTATTCATTTTCCTATGCAACTTTCAGATACGACTTAAACAACTTACTTTCTTCAAATTGGTTCTTAAAAACCACATACATTTCTATAGTTTACTAGAATCGACTGTTTCTTGTCTCTTTATTTTTGAATCAGAGGAATCAATACTAGACCTCCCCTTGAGGACACCCTCTTCCTCTGAGGTTACTGGACTTTAGGTTGGAGACTGAAATTATTAACTGGCTCTCTCTTCTATTATGCAAGACCTAGAATAACAGCTATCAGATCTCCCAACCCAGAGGTGGACTTTGGGAATGAAGAAGGAAACAGTTTAATCCCAGAAGCATACAGTCTATGGGAATCCTTAAAAGACTTGCAGGATTTCCAAGGAGTTACTGTTTCCCAAAATATGAAAAAGCTCCAGGTCAAAAGGAAAATGTTCAGATTTTTTGCTATGGTCAAAGTATACCCTTTTGGTCTAACTTTGAAAAGGTTTTGAGTTTATCAGCATGAAAAAGGAATTTCCTTTGGCTTTATCAGTGACCCAAACTTGTATTTGCAGAGAAGATAAGTGTCAGATGATACGATGCTGATTGCTCCAGGTCAGGCACTGACTTGGAACCAGGAATGAAGGTCAGTAGTGGACTGCTTCACAATCACATTTTGAACAAGCAACCAAGGTCCTTATAGTACGCATTCACACACAACTAACACCGGAAAGCATGTAGTGTTCTCCTTGTTAAAATGGAATCCCACTGGCTGGACAATTAATTCGAAAGTCTGCTAACTAATTCCATCCTAACAACCTAAATTAAAAATTAATGGAACACAGCCAGGGCCCCATGATGTGTCATTTGTAACAGCTTTTTAATATAAAAAAATAATAAGGCAAGAAGGAGCGCAAAGCTAGGACTTCGTTAAAAGGAAAGGCCCGGGCCATCCCCTGGGCTGGCAGGCATCCACAGCATTCCCCGGACTGGCCTTTCTGCCAAGTCCTTGGAAGAGGCTTGTGAGAGGCAAGAAGAAATCCTCACAGGTACCCCGTGACTGACCAGAGGGCACAAGGCAGCATTGTTTGTGGCTCTGGAGGGTCTGCTCCAAATGGGAAAAGTCTGTTCACAGGGACTGCTGCGCCCTTCACAACTTCACATGCTGTCCCGCTAGGAAACTCACCCTTGATTTGAATTTCTAAGGAGGCAGGAGGTGGAAATGGGCCCCTCTTTCCCCTCCCACATTTGAGTAGATAGCAGGGTTTTCCCTCTGCCAGATAAATGAAGAGGGAGGAAATTTACAGCTCAGTGTCCTGCCCTTCCTCACACCTTACTCTTTGTCTCCATACTTCCACAGTCAACTCTACGGTTATGGTTATCAGGCCTCTATCCTTTTCCTCCTTTGTGGTATTGAGGATTGAACTGCAATACTAGGGCCTCTGCATGAGATATAGCCATAGTCCTTCCTATTTTCTTATTTCAATACAGCGTTGCCAAGGTTGGGCTCTAACTCGTGATCGTCCTGTTTCAGCCTTCTGCAGTACTAGAATTACAGGTGTGCAGTGCCATGCTACCTTGAGCTCTATCGCAAGCCCCCTTAGGCTTTGGGCCATCTGAATGTGACAGTTTGCACCAGTATCTCTAAACTATTCTTAGTTTCCTCATGAAACTGAGCTCTCCTGATTGGCTTCTTAACACCTTCAGTGGCATTCTATGCTGGAACTTGTGAGTTACCTTTTACATTCACTCCTCACAAATCATTCATTTAAGATCAGGAGACCATTACAAATGCCCTCTGGAAGAGTCTGAACATCGTCCTGAAGGTAGTAGACACTGTAGGTTCTTCACTATGGAGCCATACAATCAGAATTTTTTTGAAAGTTATTCTGTCCTGGATCTAACTTCATCTGCTGTACCTTACCAATTAATCATCACATCGGCCTCCATCATTTTTTTTTTCTTTTGAGAAATACTCCTCTAACATTTATTATGTAGGAGTTGCTCTGTAGTCACAGATACTAACATTTTAAATCCCTATGAAAGTTTTAAAAGGAAGCTGCAACCTCTCATGCAGAGGCTTTAGTATTGCAGTATTAGCATCAACTTCTAGAAGCGAAGGCACGGGATGCATGATCAGTCTTGCCCTGACCTGCCTAGTTATGTAGCTTTCCCTTAAATATTTATTTTCTCAGGAACTTTGTTGATGCTCTTCCTGGTCTTATCATCTCCCTCATAAAACATTTCCCTCGTTCTTCTGTTCTCTTTATAAATATACACTGGCCTCTGGGACTCATCTAAAACCACATGAAGTCCAAATTATTCCCATTCTTATTTGTCCTTCCTTGTGCTACTTAACTGTCTCATACAGTGAGCTGGTGAAGGTCAGAGGACACAGACAGCCTTCTTCCAGCTTCTGTTAGTACTGGGTAAAAACATACCCTGTGCTCTGTAATTATTTAGCTAAATCAAAACATTAGATATTGCCATTACCTAAGAAAAGAAAAAGCCACCCTAAGTGGTCTTTTACTTTCTGCAGCTCCAAAGAGTAGACTGTATGTATTGTTTTCAGTAGCATGAAAATAGGACATTACATTGATTTGTGGATAGAAATTGTATTTTTTATGTTTTAGATATGGGGTTGGCAAATGATGGCTGATCGTCAAAATCCAGCCCACTGACTGTTATTATAAATAAAGTTTTATCAGCAGAAGGCCATGGCCACTTATTTATGTCTTATCTGTTGCTGTTTTCATACTCCGAGCACAAGCTGGGGATATAGCTCAGTGGCTTAAGCAGCTGCCTGGCAAGCACAAGGTCCTGAGTTCAACCCCTGGAACCCCCCCCCACACACACACACAAAGGAGAAGAAGAAAAAAGAAAGTACACAATATCATACTCCAAGCACAGACCAGAGCACTTGTGACAGAGAGCATACAGCCTACAAAGCCTAAAATATTTACTACTGAGCCCTTTACATAAAATATTTGCCGGCCTCTACTTCAGACATAAAGTAGGCCAATACCTGAATAGAATTTTCCCTACTAACTTTCTTGATACCATCTGTACTTTTTTTTTTTTTTTTTTTTTGAACTGGGGATTGAACTCAGTCCCTTGTGCTTGCCAGGGAAGCGCTTATTCCACTGAGCCATCTCCCCAACCCCCATCTATTCGTTTTGAAAACTAAGCACCTACCTGTGATTTGAGGTAAAATGAGAGCCAATATATAGTTTGCTCTGAATCAAAATACAGTTGCAAGTATGCCTCAGGCGAGCTGGCTGAGGCTGTGGGCACCAAACAGGTCTTCAGCTTCTCTCTCTCATCCTCAAATGTTCATGGCAGGCAACATCTTGTCAGTGTTTTCCAGCCATGTGTACATTAGGCTCCAGTCACTGGTAGCAGCCTCATCCAACTGGCTGACACTTATCTAGACTGCCCACGCCAACGGCACCCAAAAGCAGCATGGGTAAGCAAGGCAGACAATCTCCAAGCAAAATGGGAAGAGGATTGTTGTTTTTCTGGGAGGCAAAGGCAGGTAGAGACAGTGTTTAGCTCCAAAGGGTGCCAGGGTACAATGAGAGTGTTTTCTTTATCTTTTTCAGTTTGCTTTTTAATGTCAAAGCAATGATAGAAGAGAGAGCCTTCTCACTATGTGTAAAGTGATGAAAAGCACCCAGTTGACAAATTACTTTTCATCACATAATTTGAATGTAATGATGGAAAGATTTAAGCTTTCATTCAATTATTATTATTATTATTTTTGCTTTTTGGTCCCGTCTTGTTCTTGTCTTCTGTGAACCATAGCTTGGTGTTGCCTGTCTTGCTAAATCCCTCTGCTGGTGCTCAGTCTTAGAATTAGCCCGCCTATAAGGGTGTGATATGAATACTCCTCAGAATTCAGGCTACCGGCAAGGGCTTGGGTCTCTGTGTCCACCGACAAATTTCCTTGCTGTTGACAGTCTGGATCGCTTCCTCAGCTCTCCCAGCAGCATTTGCTCCCAGGCTTCCTGTCATCCTTACCATGATAGCTATGAAGGGCTTCTGGGGCCCCGCCTTTGGCCTTACTCCTTGCTGTAGTACTCCCATCTCCCATGCTGGCCGTGCTCAGCTTGCTATGTTTGCCGAGTGTGTGGCATGCTTCTCCATTCACCTGTTCCCTGGCTGCCCTTCCCACTGACTTGAAATTGGATGAAAGGAAAGGAAAAGTCTCCAACTTGCACTACAGCTTGTCAAACACCATACTGATGAACAATGAAAAGCTTGGTACTTAAATAGTCAAAGTTTAGTAATTTCCTTCCATCTTGACATTGTCCAAGATCCTGAGGACAAGCTGCCTTCACACTCGAAAGGCATACTCAATAGCTTTGTCATCACGTACACCAAATAAAAAGCAAGAACTAATAAGTATCTGTGGCTTTTTTTCTGGGCTTCTCGGTATCATATTTACATTTAAAAATGTTCATTTTGAACACATACATGTGCCTGTGTGTTACATATGTAAGCTCTGATACTAGACTATAACCACTGGGTTTGGACATGGTGTTCACTTTTGAAAACACTGCTATAGAGAGGGAAGAGGATGAAGCTGAGTGAGAGAGAATACTGGATACTTCCATGTGAAGGAAAAAAGTCACAGAGCAATAAAATAACAGTATTATGGACAGTTATAAATCTTAACCAGAAAAAACAAAATATTTATGTAACCTCTAATTTTCCACAAGGTGTCATTAAGGTGGGTGGATGCAAGGCTTCGGGGCCCATATTGCTCTCACTACGTATTGCGATGACAAGGTTGGAGTGCAGAAAACGTTTCTGCTGTGAGCCTAGCCCACCAGAAGTGGAAGCGGGGAGGGAGAGGACACACTGCGAGATAGCACCCACGCAATCACATCACGCACTGACAGCACATTAGAGATGGAGAAAAGGAGCCATAGCAAACGTTCTACTAGAGGTAAAGAACAAGAGAAGAATTTAAAGGACAAGTGATGAAAGTATCAATGAAATTACTCAGAGTTAAGTAGTCACATTTATAATACTATGGGAAATATCTGAATTCAAGTAATAGATTAAAAATATTATAGTATCTTCTGTACTATTGTACGCTTCACTAACTGGGTAGGAAATGGAGCATTATGGGAGACCATGAAGAATCTTTCTATGTGGAGCATTAAAAGCCAACTATGTCACAGAATTATAATGCATACTCATGGGGATCCCAGAACCCACAAGTTATATGCAAGGGCATGTATGTATCATAGATATTGAAACTGAGTTTGTATTTCTAAACTTCAAAATTGGACAATATTCCATTCTCAAATTCTACAATGAAAATATTTTAAACATCTTTATGCTGGAGACTTTGAAATTAATGGTTCTAAATAACAAAGGAGTGATATCCAGTATTTAGTGCCATATGCATTGTAGAAAAGGTTAAAAAAATAGCTACATAATTTTTTTATTTGTACATCCTATATTAAGAAAAAACACTGGTTATCTCTGAATTAAAACAACAATTTGGGTAAGGGTTATATGTAATCACTGTATGACTTTTTATAATTCAACTAATATGCAGTCCATAATCAGTAGGTAATTTAGGAAGAGAAGAGCCATCTCTGACTGGGGCCTGACTTCTTCAGAGCAATGAAAACTTCACATGCTCACTATTTGTTAATGCTGAACGACATCACAGCCTCCCAAGCATCAGTGGCATTCAAGACCCCAAATCCAAGGTTGATGCACCCTTCACACGGCCAAGTGTTAACAGCAGGGCCTCTTGAGCCAAGCTTTTGGGTTCAAGTACTGGCTTTGGCCAGTACCAGCTACGAAGCTTTAGATTAAAGCCCCTTTGGACTCAGTTTTCTTATTTGTAAAACGAAGATAGCAAGGGCTGGTCAAATAGCTCAGTGGATTAAAGCACCTACAAGCAGGCACAGGGGCTGGGGATTCCACCCCCAAGCCTGCCTTGCCGGCCCTGCCCCCGGGGCGTGCTGAGAGGGCAACTGAGACTGGGC
>NW_004524697.1:8506523-8534269 GCF_000260255.1 Octodon degus
GGTTCTGGAAAAAAAAAAAAAGCAAGAGATTAGAGAAAAGATAAGAGGAAGGAAGGATAAAAAAAATCAAAAAGAGTGGAAGGAAAATAATAAAAACAAAGTTTTGTAAATGAGGAGAAGAAAGACTGAAGGGAAGAGAGGGAAATGAGAAAAATAAAGAAGATATGTTATATAGAGGTACAAATCCCCTACGATGAATGGGATTATTACACATGCCAAACATGTACCAATAAAATTAATTTAGAAAGAAGTGGAAGGAAAAGTTCCCTTGACTTCAGTTGTCCCCATTTCTGTTTCTTGGTCCATCCCTCAGAGTGCCTTGCGCACAGCTCACTGTGAAGGGAAGAAGAGGACCTAAAGAAGAATCTGAGGTTGAGGTGAGGCTGCTGCCCTGCCCCCAGCTCTTCAGGGCTGACCATCCAACAGCCTGAGATTATTGTAGGCCACTGGCGGCAGTAGTTTCTTCTGCCCGAGTCAGCTGGCCACCTGAACTACGGCGTAGAACTGGGGATTCAAAGAGCAGGTGAGGCCCCAAGAAGTGTGTGCTAATCAGTCAGTGTTGAATCAGCAGGGTGGTGAGAGGTGCAGGTGGGGTCAATGTCTGTAGCCACCTAAGGCCTAGAGTGTTCTTCTGTGACACTGTCTCAAGGAAATAAATTGCTACTGATTGGATGGGAGAGAGTGTTTTTTCAATAGTTGTAAAAAGTAACTACGTTTTTTGTTGCTGGATCAGCAATCCCTACAGTTTAGCCTTAATTTTTCCCAGCTATAAAATTGATGATGGGGCTGGGGAGATGGCTCAGTAGAATAAGCACTTCCCTAGCAAGTGCAAGGGCCTGAGTTCAATCCCTGGTTCCGCAAAAATAAATAAATAAATAAATAAATAAATAAATAAATAAATAAATAAATAAATAAATGTAAAATAAAGTGGATGAGGTGGCTGTGGGTCTCCCCGGCAGGGCTGATCAGTGGAGCAATACATGGGAAAGAGCAGCATTTACTGCACCCCCTCAATACCACGGAAGTGCTTAGTTGTAGTCTTTGGAAAGTCCCACTCAGGAGACCTAAAAATCTGCTGTGTATTGCCCATTGTTTCTCTGATAAACTACAATTGGGCCTTCTGTTCATATGAGATTATAGAATTGCGTGTGTGTGTGTGTGTGTGTGTGTGTGTGTGTGTACATATGTATATGAGTGCACTTGTTGATTTTCAGGACTCCTCAGCCAATCACATAAAATTTGGAGAACAATGATGTTGTGGCCATTAAATAAACTGTGGTTACCTTAGCTGGAGTTTAGAAACTAAATACAATAAACTTGACTGGGAGTCTAACATATCAAGAATGTTGGGAATACTGAAAACATCAAGAGATCAGATCAATTTTAGTGAATCAAATACAACAATATATATGAAATGGGGCTTAAGTTTGGAAAAAAAGGGGTCAAAGTTGTCTTTATCTGCAAACAGCATTATTGTCTGTCTAGAAAATGGATTCTACAAATACATTAGTAGAATTAATGCTAGTTTGGCAAGTTTGCAGATAAGATCCATATATACAAACCAATTACACTTCTGTAGAATCTAAATGAATAATTGGAAATTGAAATTTAAAAGACTAAAATTTTGTGATAGGAGTAAATCCAACAAAAGATATATGAGGGCTTTACACTGAAACTCCAGACATAATCAAAGGAAATTAAAGAAGTGCTAAGTACATGAGGAAATATACTTTGTCGATGAGATAGAAGACTTGATGTTTTTAAGATGTTAATTCTCAGACTGAACCCTAAATTGAATACAACCTCCACTCAAGTCCCATCAGACTTTTTGGTAAAAATTGATAAGCCAATTATAGAATTTATATGTAATGCAAAGGACCTAGAATAGAGAAATTACTGAAAGTAAAAGCTAATAATATCTGAATTTAAGATGTATTATTTAAAAAGTACAGTATTAGCGTTAGGATACCGTGATGGTTAATTTTGATTGTAAGCCTCATTGGGTTGAGAGATGTCTATATCAGTAAAGCACATTGCTGCAGGCTGTTTTCAGAATTAACTGGCACATAGGACAGCAAACTAAGAGAAGGGACCTGACCCTAATGTGGCGGCACCATGTGACAGCATGGGACCCAGATGGAGCAAACGCAGGAGGAACAAGCTCACCATCACACTCTCGCTCTGTCCCTCTGTCTTGGCTTCACAGCTGCCTGGACGTGAGCCCTTTCCAGCCCCCACCCCCCACCCCCACAATGACTTTTCTGAGTTTCCACTGGCTGCTGATGAATGGAAACCTTCAAAACCATGAGTCAGAATAAATCTTTCTTCTTTTAAGTTGGTGTTTTTAGGAATCTTGCTATGCTGACAGAAAGCTAACAGAGACAACTAGAATAATTGAACAGGATAGGCGTGCAGAAGTAGACTTAGGCATGCGTGCCTTGCTAATTTCTTTTGACAAGATGACAAAGGCAACTTAAGGGGAGAAATGATAGTCTTTTCAAGAAATGGATCTGGAACTACCAGATATCCATGTACAAACAAGCAGACAAACAAGAACTTCAACTTGTACTTCACATCGTCACTGAACACATATTCAATGTCTAAACACAAAACACAAACTATACTATGGATGTCCGGAAGAAACTACAGGAGTAAATCTTTGAGAACCTGAAGTAGACATGTATTTTTTCATGATAACTTCAACAGTCTCATTCAGAGAAGTTCATAAATGTGACTTCAAAATTAAAAATTGCTCCAATAGCGATGAGACAATTAAAAGATAATTTACAGACTGGAAGAAAATGCTTGCAAAGTACCTGCACCTAGATACAAAGGCTGTGTATCTAGAGTATATAAATAATATAAGAACAATGCAATTAAAAAGGCACAGCAGGGGCCGAGGAGATGGCTCAGTGGAATAAGCGCTTCCCTAGCAAGTGCAAGGGTCTGGGTTCAATCCCCGGTTCCGCAAAAAAAAAAAAAAAAAAAAAAAAAAAAAAAAGGCACAGCAGGTATGAGCAAGGGTTCATTAAGGAAGATGTACAGATTGCATAAGAGCACATGAAAATGCTCAGATTATCAGTCACTAGGAAAAATTCAAATTCAAACCACAGTGAAATTCTACTGTATATCTATTAAAATTACTAAAATTAAAGACTGGACCGGGGAGATGGCTCAGTAGAATAAGCACTTCCCTGGCAAGCACAAGTGTCTGAGTTCAATCCCCGGTTCCATGAAAAAGAAAAACAGACAGACAGACAGACAGACAGACAGACAGACAGAAAGAAAGAAAGAGAGAAAGAGAAAGAAAGAAAAAAGAACAAAAGAAAGAAAGAAGAGAGAGAGACTGATGATCCATCATGCTGGCTAGGACATGGAGGAACTGGAACGGCTGCATGAAGATGATGAGAAAATGATGCAATCACTTCAGAAAAGATTGTAGTTTCTTAAAAAGTTAAACGATGCATCTCCCATGTCACCTAGCCATACAACTCCTCAAGAGAAAAGAAGTCCTTCATAGAGTTGTACAGAGCGTCTTTGTTCATAATAGGAAGAAAGTGGCAACAACCTATATATCAATAATTGAGTGGATAAAATGGAATGCTATTTGACAATAAAAGGGATGAACCATTACACATACAATGTGACACAGATGGATTTTAAAGTAATTATGTTGAGTGAAATAAGTCAGACTAACAGAGTATATAATGTATGATTCTATGTAACATTCTAGCAAATGTAAATAAGTACTGTACACAGCGATGGAAAGCACACTGTGGTTACCTGAAAAGAGTGAATGGTGGGAGAAAGAGATTTTTGGGGCGTGGCTGTATTTGCTACCCTGACTGAGAAGCTTCTATGGCTGTATACACAGGGCAAAACCTATCAAATGGCATATATGAAATATGTGCTGTTGATTATATATCAATTAGTCCCTGAACAATATCTAAAACTACCTGCAATCTTAAAAAAAATTCACAAGGATTTGAGGCCTCTTAGTGAGAAAGAATGCTAACGGTGCACACTTTGAGAGTGGCAAGTGTGTCTTTTTTTTTTTTTTGGCAAGTGCATTTCTACATGGGTCACAGGGTTTTGGGGACCCGGGGTGACATTCTGATTCCTGAGCTGAGGACTGATTTCTGGCTGCTTGCTTTATGTTCACTCATTATGTGGGAATTCATTATTTATACACATTATGTAATGAATTTCTTGTTTCATGTGGCTTTCTATATTTGTATTTTCTTTTATCAAAAGAAATAAAGAAAGAAAGAAAGAAAGAAAGAAAGAAGCAAAGAAAGAAAGAAAGAAAAGAAAAAACAATAGTCTGAGAGGAGGGAACACAGAAAGAATGTGACCCTGCCTATGATAGGCACATTTCCAACTCTTATTTCCAGGGCTATACAATACTGAGGAAAAGGAAATTGAAATGATAGGTGGTTAAATTGAAAATGAAGTTAAATAGATTTGCGAAAGGGCCGGGCACGTAAGGAACACTTCCTAATGCTAGAGGGGAAGCTAACAAAAGGTACCGGCTGGGTGTGCACCGGTGACCTTTCAGATTCAATGGGCGAGCAGGCGAGGAGGTGGCCGGGAAGCAGGGTGGGACGCAGCAGAAGCCTTGGAAGCTAAGGGCCGGCCATAAGAAAGGCAGGGACAGAGCACAATGCGCGGGTCCTGGCACCTCCTGGGGCGGGGGACTGCCGCGGGCAGGGCAGGCGCAGGGGCTCTGGCGCGCGGGGGGAGCTGCAGCCCGCGCTGGAGCAAGCCATTGCTGTCGGTCTCCTGCCGCCCTTTACCGTCCGCGGCCGGGTGGAGGCGGTGGTGTGAAGTGCTGTGAGAATCAAACAGGACCAGAGCTAGAAAGACGCAGGGCCGGACGCACAGCCACGCGTTCCGCGTCATTCCTGCTGAATTGTCAAGCTTATGCACTTCAAATCTTAGTATTTAAATAAACAACTGTTGGGTTCAAACACTTTTAGCTGAGCCTGATGGAGGATACTTGTAATCCTAGCTACTTGGGAGGCTGAGGCAGAAAGTTTGTAAGTTCAAAGCCAGACTAGGGAACTTAGCCAGGCCCTGGAGAAGTGCTTGGTGGTGGAGCGTTTTCCTAGCATGGCAAAGCAATGGGTTCATTCCCCAGTACCACCAAAACGAAACAAGATCTTATTATATTCCAGACTCTTTCCCCAGCTTGCCATGACAAAAGCCTGCCAGAATCTCCTGCCAAAAAATTCATTTAGACTTTTGTTTTAATTTTGGGCTTCTTCAGACACTTGGGCTTTGACAGGCAAGGGCAGGTTTGGGACTCATGTTACATGTGGCTTTATACTCACTTTGTGGAAACAATTTCTCGTTCAAACAGTACTAATTTCATTTGTCACTGTTATTCAAAAAAAATTATACTCTAAACTCTTGGAAGAATATCACAGGCAGAGACACAAGCTGCCATGTGCAATTGGGGGAGGGTTCATTCTGTTTTCCTTTCATTTCTTCCTTTGTTTCCTCCCCTCCTTACCTCCTTCTCTCCTTTTCTGCTTTCCTTCCTCCCTCCCTTCCTCTATCCCTTTCTCTTTCTTTTTCTCATTTCTATGGTACTGTGGTACTGGGGATTGAACCCAGAACTCACTGACCTGTGTCCCCAGGATTTAAAAAAAAACATATATATATATATATAGAGAGAGAGAGAGAGAGAGAGAGAGAGAGAGAATTTTCACTAAGCAGCCCATGCTAACACTGAACTTGCACTCTTTCTGCCCCAGCCTCCCAAGTAGCTGAATGTACACCACCATGCTTACCAGGAATAAAGTAAGACCGTGGCAAGTCTAGCCAGCGTCAGACTTCATGTACAGGAGCAGGGATCGCTAAACTGAGTCTCCCTCCTTCCCTCCTTCTCTCCTTTCTCCTTCCTTCCTTCATTCACCTCTCCCTGTCTCTCACTTTTCTTTTTTGACACAATACTAGCTGACTTTTTCTCAATTCGTTATCCGTTCACTGAATGCATTTATGGAGTACCTACTCACACCAGTCCCTGCTGGGACTAAGAGAGGAAAGGGATGTGTGATTTCTGCCCTTGAGATTACATCTTGAGATTTATCATTCTGCAGATGTTTGATTGTCCCCCCCCCCCTTTGGGGTGGTTTAGTAACTATCAGCCTCATTTTGCAAAATGGAAGACCTGAAAACACGTGCTCCAGGTAGACAATGAACCCAAGATGAGGACAGGATCACAAAGATAGAAAATGAAAATGGCAAAAAAAAATCCTATGCAAGGAACTTTTCTGCTCTGACTTGGCAACAGTGTGCAGTGGCGGGGGCTGGAGTATGCTAGGATCCCAGCAGCTCATGTTCAAGCCCCAGCTCTGACGTTTATAACCTTCTTCACTCTTAAATGAAGGTTGAACTGATCTCCTCAGTGTCTAAGTTCCTGACATTTGGCAATGAAGGGCTGTGTGCATGTCCTGATTTTGCCTGTAAAATATGTTCTACTATTTGACTACTAGTCCTGAATACCTCTGCAGTAGTAGCTCCTTATACAGTTTTGTTTTTATTCTATTTGACATACATCAAAGGGTTCTTGAAAGTACATGCCGAGGGATATGCATTATTTTACATTTATTTAATGCAGTAAAATATGTATTTTAAGATAACTCTGAGCTCTCTGGAGGAATATATATTTGTATTATTGGTTTCAGGACTGATTCTTAGGACCTTGTTAGTGGGCCTTGAATCTGTGGTTTTAGTTCAAGTTTATAGAAAATGGGCTTCATTAGAATGTTTGAAATGTTCATAGAAGCATGGAAGGCATGGCTGCTGCAGGAGTAATGAGACCCACTTCAGTGGAAGAAGCCAAAAGAGAACAGAGACCCAAATTCTGCGTGACAATAGGTTAGAAGCCAAGCCCAGCATTAGTGCTGGATTAGTTCTGAGGCTCACCCTGCGAGTCCTTTCAGCCCCTCCATGGAAGGACATGCCAGGTGCAGTGGCAGTGACAAAGGTCTGCAGTGAGCACAGCTCAAAGCAGCGCAGGGGCCTCCTGTAGCCCAGCACTACACAAGTCCTTATGGCATGGCCCGGAGGGGTGCAGACTTCTCTGCCCTTACCACCAACCGCACCTCTGAAGCTGTGCCAACTCTAGCCACACCTGTGGGTAACACAAGAGTGAATAATCCCAGCAAGGCGCTGGTAACTGCAAGCAACTGATTCCAGAGTAGACATTGTTAGTGGGAGAAAGGAACCATTATAACATGTTCGCCTTTCTTGACCTCTTAATTTCCGCTTCCCTAGCTCCTTGGTCTTCCGAGACCCTTCCTCCTGACCTCCTCCCTGTCTCCTGCAGGAACAGCACTGTTTCAGAGTAGATTTTGGACATCTGCCTCCGCCTCGTAGGGATGTTGCTGAAAGCCCTGCACATAGAAGGAAATTTGTGCAAGGCCTCATTTGGGAGAGATGAAATATTTTAATAGCAGTGTTTATGTTCTCAGTCTGTAGATAACTAAAAACCAGAAAGATTTTACATCAGGCTTTGAAATGAAAAATATCACCCATTCAATGGAAATACAAATTTCATCCCTTTTGCCCTTTGGCCCTCTCAATGTTATTCCTCTGGATTTTCCTCCTCTCCCTGAGATTTCTGAGTCACCACAGAGGAAGACCCAAGGCGACGTCTGGCCAAGTTTCTGCAGGTTTAGCCTTCTCAGGAAAAGCAGACTTGAAAGGTTTGCTTTCAGCATTCCCTACCCTCCTCAGACAGTCTGGAGCAGAAACTGTCCTGGGACCCATGATGGAGGAGAGACCAGAATTGCAGCAGGCAGGGGAGTTCAAAAGGGCGAGACCAACCCACGGCCAGCTGAGGCCAGCCAGGCCCAGCCTTGCAAAGCCAGGCAGAGTTCCCAGACGCTGTACTCGGCCCGAACCTTGCAAGTGCTGCCCTCTGAGAGATCCCAGCCTGAAATCTCCATTCATTTTCCTCTCTAAAGATGGGAGCTTACACAGACAAAGCACATTTTTCAATGTCACTGCAAGAACAGTTTTAATGAATATCTCTGGATTCCTACTTGTGGGCAGCCATGTGCAGAACCATGTTCTCCTGAGACGAGGTGGGCTTGGAAATCTGATTTACAGAAGCAAGGAGAACAGCTCATTTTTTAATCACTGACTAGGTTAAAATAGATGTTTTTCACTGAAACAGTCACCAATCCACAGTCCAACAAAAGACATGCCATTCAAATTAGCTGGCTTGGCTTGATTTATTTTTATATTAAGTTAGCTAGTGCTGCCCCCAAATAACATGAGTCTATACTACATATGCCTAAGGAGAATGATTTTAATATAAATAGACTGTTGTACAAATTATGTACATGCAAGAGTACAAATATGTGTAAGAAACTGTTTTGAAACCCATAGCCTAGAGACTACTAAACATAACATACTTGCTCTTCTTCTGCCCTTGATCTTGACCTTTATTTCCAAACCTGATTTACTATTTCTTAGAGCAAAGTGTGCCAAGGACAAGGGAATTGATGTGAATATCGAAAGAGGAGCTACTTTAGGTAGAGGAGCGGTTTTCTTTCTCTCCTGACACAGTTTTTAAACGTAGATGTTTCGAGGCTAAAAAAACTAAAGTCGTTCACTGATAGCGTGGTTCCCTTAGTAGGGCTTGAGTCTGGTCTACACAGCCAACAAATTATAACCTTGTGCCATAAAAGAGCGTTGCCTAAGGCTAATGGGGAAGTAAAGACGGAATAGGAGTTCTGAGAGAATGAGAATGAGAGGGAAGCCATGGAGAAAGTGACTTTTGACCTATGTTTTGAGGAATGAATATACACTTCAGCAGGTAAGGAAAACACTGATTTTTAAAAATAGTTTATTTGTATCTGCATAAGTTAAAAATGTTATCTTTATATACTACAATGTTAAAGATATTTTCCAGAGGGTTTTTTTTTTTAACATTACTATTACTATATCTGTTAGTTGTATAATAAAAAAGAGGAGGGGCTGGAGATAGCTCAGCAGTCTAAAGCACCTGTTTAGGTAAGCTTAGGCAGGCACAGGGGTCTGGGGTTCAATCAGCGGCACCACACGCCATGCCAGCCCTGCCCTCAGGGTGGGCTAAGCTGGCCAAAAAAAAAAAAAAGAGGAGGAAATCATTTTATGCTCATGTATAGAAGAGGGGAGAATTGGCTAGAGAGCGGTCATGTGGAATGATTTGGTGACTTAAGCTGATTCAAAACACAGTGTGTGCCAAAGCAGGACTGTGGAGACTGAAAGAATTCAAGCGAGTGCAGCCTTGTTTAGAAGACACTCAGGCCTAGGTTGGTGATGGTGAGCCGCGCAGAGCTTCCGGTGGCAGCCAGCAGCCCGCCGCGGCACAGGTGTCATAGGTTCGCTGTCACCAGTCTAGGTTATGGGCGTAGCTCGTTGTTAGAGTGCTAGCACTCCCTGTGCTCAGTATGCCAGCTGTGCGGGCCACACCATGTAGTCTTGGGGGTCACCACTGACAGAGCTGAAGTTGAGTTTGCCTGGATATAGGACATTTGTCAGAACAGATTGTCTGAATGTCAAGTCATAAAGGGAAGATGTATGATATCTTGAAATGACTATCCTGGAGCAGGAATGACCCACAGGGTCACAGTCACTGGCACCCATCTGGTGAGCTGCCACGCAGGGAGAGAGGAGATGATTCTCTGCAGTTCTCCAAGTCAGAACTAAACTGATAGCTGGCACAGAACCAGTTTGGGCTGGATGCAGAAGAAACAATTTTAGAGTACAGTGTTATGACTAGAGGTGACTGAGATCAGATCAAACAGTCTCTTGCTTGGTAAGCGACTTACTTTGCATCACCACGACTTATTTCCAAGACCTTCGGGGGTCAGTAGGAGAACAAGAGCTGAACCAACTCTTCTGCCTCAAGGCTAACACTTTGCCCCGCATCTTCTTCCCTCAGCCACTGCAGATGCCCAGCAATGGCTCGGCCTTCTCAAGCCTCAGGCTGTTGTTCAGAGTGCGTCTGCCCAGTCACACCCAGAGGGTGGACAACAGCCTACTGAAGGCATTTCTAGGAAATGTCTGTGCTGGGCAGGATGTTGCTTTCAGGATGTAGTATCCCAGAGTGTTTCTCAGAGTGCTTCTCAGTGCATGCTTTACCATTTGAATTCTGGGATGCGACTTGAAAATTTGAGTTGTGTCCAGTAGAGCTCTACTATTCATTAAAGAGAAGTCTAGGCAGTTAGGAACAGTGGTTGGTGTATGAGGAAGGTGAAAGAAACTGCTCAGTACAATGTCTATGTTTTTTAAGGCCTCATCATGGTTATTACTGGTAGTATTTTATTGATACATCACTCCCACACCTCACATTTGGCAGGATCTGGGGTGTGTTGGATGAGGAAAAGCTATCTTTCTGTTTTTGTCCTTATCCTATCTACTAGAAACTGTGATAGCCTTATAGAAAGGGACTGAGTTCATATGAGTGTTCCCTGAGCCATGGCAGAATGCCACCTGGAAATTGTCACAGAAAAGATTATGATAACACTGAAAGCATTTTCATTCATTTTGGCCTATGCCAAGAAAAGAATCACTCTTTTCTTCCTCCACACCCCAGCCCACCACACTGAAAAAAAAAAAACCCTCCACACCCATGAGTAATCCAGCCAATTATTTGGCTCACAATCATAGGAAAAGGACTGAATTGCTTACCTCACTAGCTGCCTATCCAGATCCTGAATCTACCCTTGAAAGAATGTACAGTACAGGATTTCCCTCATTACCAGTGAACTGTAGACGATAAATTCATTAATTAAAAGCTGTTTTCTGGCACTTGGTATGTCTGTTCTTTGGGAAAGAGATTACTATCAGTGGTGTGCAGTAAGCTGGCCTAGAACACCGGAACCCAGTTCTGCAGTGTGAGCTTGCTCTAAACTTAATTGCCCACGAACGTGTGGCCAAATCAATCAAAGACAGAACAGGTAAGTGGGTGATAAGTGAGGATGTGATGCCTTTGTAGGTTATCCTGTGCACCCCAAGCCCCATTCTTACTTGCATAACCATGGTTCCTGTCTGGATAGAATTTCCAGAATATTCCAGTCTCCGCATTCCCTTTCCTTCCTTAAATGTAGCTGCCTCTGACCTCATAACCTGGACAGCCATGCTCTAAAGTGCTCCCAAGGGCTCCCTGTTATTTAACATTTTATCCTTTTTCTACTCCTTTTTCTTCTTCTCCCTTCTCCTCCACCATCATCACTTCTAACTACTGCCTGTCCTCTATTCCAAAAATTGTGCTTCACAGACATTATCTCATTTGTTCATCATTCTTTTTATTGTCTTTTTTCAGATCTTTGACACAAATCACTCAGGTTAAAGCTCAGCACTGTAGAGATTCAAGTCAAATATGAGTCCTAAGCCTGTTAACTACCACACTAGAGCCAAGGACCTGGAGGGAACTACGCTTGGTGAAGCAATGACTTTCTTAGCAATTCATATTAGAAATTATATATTGGGTGGTATAAATCCTTTTTCTCAAATGAGGAAAGGTTATTAGATGGAAAAGAGAGGCTTCATTAAAACTAACTCTGAATGTGCCCCACACAGGAAGAAGGCAATGGAAAGACACAATAGAAGGTGTTACTTTTGGGCATTGGGGGTCAGAAGAGATGTGGGAGCTCAAGGAACAGGTTGGAGAGAAAAGACTTTTTCAGAGATGCTATAACGTTATCCCATGCACTTAGAGAGAAATCCTTTTAATTTCTGCCTGCCACATGGAGATCAGAAAGAAAAGAATGGATGAGACATATTGAGAGGGAATTTTTTTGTCCAGAAAGATAAATGTACAAAATGTTCTTAAGGCCCAAAGTATACAGGGAGCTTCCTAGCCTAGAGATTATATATTGATGAAATTTATTTTAATTAAATATCATATAACATAGAAATATATTACCTAAAGAAAAATGGTAGAGTTGGTCTTGTATGAAATCATGTTCTAGGTCAAGTAACAAGATCCTGGGTATTTATTTATCTAGAGATTTTTATTGAGCACTAACTATTTCTAAGTACTATGTATATATAAGCAGATGCTCAAGGCGTATCTTTTTTTAAAGGAATATTTGTGGCATCTAATTTCTTCTTTGCGATAGGATTTCAGTAGCCAACATCCTTATGGAAATCAAAGAATGTCACAAAACAATGGTTTTGAGCTCTGTGGTCCTGTGGCTAAAGCCTTCAGAGATGGGAAGCCAGCCGCAAAGGTCTAGGAGAGACCTGGCCAGCTCTGGCCTGAAGCGATCTTAGCTGAGTTAATTTCTTCTAGAGTCTGGAATTCTACTTCTGATGCTGACCTAAAACAAGAGTCCTGGGCAGGGTGCAACGACGGTGCACTGATGCCCATCTTCCTGCACGTTCCCGAAGTAATCCTGAGGTTCTTGACTCAGAGCAGAATGGGACTTGTTCCAACTCCTGCTGGTCTGGGACTCACTTGTAGAGTATGGCCCAGGGACACAAGGTCTTCAGCTTGTCTCCCAGCATCCTTCCTGAGCATGTGCACATGGTAAAAAGAGAGCCTGTCATCTACTTCACATGTACTCAAATGTGTGGGTGCTGCACGGCCCCCAAGGGTCACATGTGGCAGCAGATCCTACTCTGTGGATGACCCAGTGCTGTGTTGCAGCTTCAAACCCGTTGCCTCAAAGGTAGAAAAGCAATGATGCCATCTACTTTGCATGGTGCTTGTGAAAATTAGGTTGCATCACTGTGGAGGACACTGATTAGAGTTACCTGCATGACGTGATACTCCACTGTGTATAAATTCTGCAATAAGCATTGAAATTATGTCACATATTAAAAGAACACAGTGATGATTATAGATTCTAAGATTAAAAATAGGTGGGCATGGTGGCATGCACCTGTAATCCCACATTTGTGTGGTCGAGGCAGGAGGACTGCTACTAGTTTGAGGCCTGCCTGAAGTTCGTGGTAAGACTCTCAGAAACAAACAACCCCAACCCCTTTGGGTAAAGAATGACATTTGTATGTATTTTAAGTTTCATAATATGCAAATGATCAATACATATTTATGAACATCATATTATGAAGCAATTTAGGAAACAGCACCTTTTATACTAGCTTCAAAAAATAAAGTTCTTGGGGCCGGAGATATGGTTCAGTGGAATAAGCATTTCCTTGGCAAGCGCAAAGGCCTGAGTTCAATCCCCGAAAAAATTCTTAGGAATAAACCTAACCAAGGAAGTGAAAGTCAGCTACAATGAAAACAACAGTACTCTGAAAAAAAAGAGATTCAAGTGGATATCAAACAATGGTGATGTATCCCATGTTCCTGGTTAGGGGGAACCGATACAGTGAAAACGACTATACTTCCAGAACTGTTAGGCAGATTTAATGCAATTCTAATCAAACTACCAATCGCATTCTGTACAGACATAGCGAAAATAATCCTAAAATTTACATTTTAGGATCAGAAGACAGCAAGGACAGAAAAAGCAAAATTCTGAGTAAGTCAGGGGCATCCTGGTCCTGGTCCTCAAATTATATAACAAAGCCATGGTGATAAAACAGCCAGATCTTGGAAAAACCCCAGAAATATGGACCAGTGGGACAGAATGGACAATATAGAAATAATACCAGGGACACCCAGCTACCTTGGCAGAAGGGCCAACCCCTGGAGGAAAGACAGCTTCTTAAACAAATGACATTGGGAAAACTGATCTAAATATTAAAACATAAGCAATGAATCTGTTAGAAGACAATATAGGCAAATCTCTTAGGCAAAGACCTTCTGAATAAAACACAGGTTGCATCAGAAATGATACCAAGAGTCAGCAAATGGAATCACGTGAAATTAAAAAGCTTCTGCACAGCGAAGAAAACTACCAACTGAGTGAAGCGACAGCCTACAGAATAGGGAAAACATTTCACTAACTATTCCTCAGACAGAGGACTAATATCTGAGATATAAAAAGAAATCAAAAGATTAGACCCTTACCAATATAAAAGGGGATATGGGATATGAAATAGATGCAGAAGTCCAAGTGACCAACATACGGAAGAAAACACATTCAACATGTGTGGGGCCTCTGGGGAAATGCAAATTAGGACAAAGCTAAGATTGCATCTCACTCAGGAAGGAATGGTTACTATCAAAAATCAACCCATAACAAATGCCCTAGAGGCTGTGGGGAAAAGGGAACCCTTCTTCATTGTTTGTGGGAATGTAAACAGGTACAGTCACTCAGCCACTACAGAAATAAGTATGGAGATTCCTCAACAAACTAAAAGTAGAAATTCCATTTGATTCAGCTATACCCCTTCTAGGTATCTTCTCAAAAGAGTTAAAGTCACCATACTACGGAGATACATGTATACTCATGTCTATAACAGTGCAATTAATAATAATGAAATCTTGGAACCAGCCTATGTGCCTATCCACAGATAAATGGATAAAGAAATTGTGGTATTTATACACAATGGAGTACTACTCTGCCATGAAGAAGGATAAACTTGAGGCACTTTTGGATAAATGGATGCACCTCAAGACCATAGTATTAAGTGAAAGGCATGAGACACACAAGTTTAAATGTTACATTGTTTCTCTTATATGAGATACCCAAAGTATAAATAAGGAGTAAAATAAAAGAGCTATCAGGAAGTAGGGGAGCTTTTTCAAATCAAAAGGGGAATAAGAGATCGAGGGAAGGAAGATGGAAGGGAAAAGGATTTTAAAAAAGAGTTGAAGAGAAAAAAATGGAACCAGTGCTTTTGCAAGTGGGGAGGGGAAGAATGTAAGGAAGCAGTAAAGGATGGGAATGGGAAGGGGACAAAAAGGATTAAGGTGCGCCATGTACATGCACACTCCCTGGTATCACTCTCAACTGCAAGCGGGTCCTAACACAAAATAAAAATAAATGAAAAATAGAAAAAGAATTTCTAAGTATACACAACTTACTGTCAAATTATCTCATTCCAAAGATATTTATGACTATGATGTACTAAATTTTAAATTAATCCCTAAAAATAGGCTCATCCATCCTTGTGGATGAATGTCATAGGGAAATACGGTGTTCAGATCACAGAGTAGAACAAACACACTGCAGGGAAATAAAGCCTAAAGGTGGTTCATTGAGAGAGAATGAGCACAGTTCGAACCCTTTCAGCTCCCAGGTTGGTGGAAGAAGCAACACATTATTTTTCCAACACTAGAGTAGATAGAATATTTCCTTAGTCTGTTTTCTAGCCACTTGACCAAAACCAAAACCAAAACAAAACCTGCCAGATAGGCGGATGCAATTCATGCAAGTGCTGGGCATGAGATTTTAAATGGAGGGCAAGAGAACCTCAAATTCTCCATGAGAATAAAGCAGAGACTCAAGAGCATCTCTTCTGAGGACCAGGAACACAGGGGCCCCGACGGTGAGATTGCTCAGTGGGAGAAATGCTGGTGCTGAGCCTCCAGTGACAAAGACTGCGGAAAACATCGCTGGAAAAACACGTGCCATGGACATGTCTGTCGTAAAACCTTTCTGTATGAGAAAGCAAAGCAGCTCTTCCTACCGAGCAGCAGTCTATGAGGAACTAAAGAAGGAGAGGGAAAACAACTGAGATACTTTCAGTTTGGGTTCAGATTTCAGGCAGCAAACCTTGGGCTTCCAGTTCAGCTCTGCAGTTGAATGACTGACTGACAAGAAAACATTCATTAGCTAACATTTCCAAGAGCACGCGGCACATTTTTCTTCTTGGTAGCTCCTGCTGCCCTGTCCTTTTCCACCGACTGAAGATGAGCCCGTACTTCTCAGGAAGGGCATACCTCACTGAATCACAGGCAGTCATCGCTTAGCTTTGATTTAAGATGTCTTTTTAAGAACCAGATACTGAAGCAAAGAAATAGAAAGTCTTTCTTTGGCCCTCTCTAGCTGAGCATTGAATATTCAAAACCAATCTGTGTTGGGGCTGGTGAGATGGCTCAGTGGTCTAAAGCACCTACTTAGAACAAGCTAATCTAAACAAAGCACAGGGACCGCGGTTCAATCCCCCAGCTCCACACGCCAGCCAGTCTCGCCCCCTGGTGGGCTGAGCTGGCCACACACACACACACACACACACACACACACAAATAAATGAAAAAAAAAAAAAAAAAAACAAAACCAATCTGTGGACACTGAGGCCAAATTTTTTTTCCGCGTGCTCACATGGAGTACACGTGGTGACAGTGTCTCTCTTGGGGACAGGTTCTCTCCTCAGACAGAAGTCATCAAAATCTGTCCTGGCCTTAAGGACTATTTTTCTGGTGAAGTCTGGAGGAATTGATACCACAGATAACCTGTTGCTGTGTCCCCTCGCAGGAATCTAGTTTCCCCTTTTCTCCACAAGCCAAAGGAAGGAGGGCACAGAAAGATAATAGAAATTTCAGATAGGTCAAGCGATAACCTAAAATCAGAAAAGCCCCAGACTGCAGTTTGACAACTGGACGGCGGCCACGGCTCCTCCAGCAGAAGGAGGTCGTCCTCCTAACACTTGGACACTGGCCGAGAGCGTGCACCAGTGGTGGCCCCGCACCTGCTAGCGCACTACCTGCAGTCACAACTCTGCATGAAGGAGAACTGAACGTTTCCAGCTGCTTTTGGCGGCTGTAAGAGGAGAAAGCCGAAGAACCAAAGAACCCAGGGTCAAGATGAGAGGGCAGAGGCTGAAGCCCAGGCCAAGCAGCCGAAGGAGCCGTGGAGGTCGCCCCCAGAGTGAGCGCTGCAAGGCCGAGGAGGCCGAGGGGGCCTGGCGCCCTCACGGTGGCAGCCGCATGCTGGGGCCTGCCTTCCTCTCAGAGGCTCCTCGGTCCTTGAGGGACAAGGTGAGGACGGGTAGGCTGAGTTACACTGGAAAAGCCTAGGCTTGAGACAGGAAGTAACTCAGGTACCCTGTTCTAGGTACATTGACCTCTGTGTCCTTTCTTGCCGAGGACAGCAAGTTGAACTCTGCTGCAAAGAGAGGCGCTTTTGCTGCACATGAACATTCGTGTGTATTTAAAGAATCCCACGAGCTGAATGCCTAATGGGTTACTGAATTTGAGAACAGTAGAAAAGGGTAAGATTGGTGCGGTCAGTGTAACGAGGCACACACATTTTTATGTTTGATCTGAGAACCCTTCGTGTACAGCCGACCCCACTGAGCTCAGTCTAGTATGTACTTCTGGTGAGAGAAGCTAGGGATTTAAACTATGCACAAGTGGGGGCTGTGGGAGGAAAAAAAAAGCATTCTAAAACATTTTAAATTTACTGTTCGTGGTTACAAGTTTCCTTAGGAGACATAATATTTTTTTCTCTTGTCTAAAAAAATAATTTGGACTAATCTCAAAAAAGCTGGGTTTAATGTTGCTTAGACTGTTTCCAAGCAGAATAAAATACCAACAAACTCCCATCCACAGGGAGAAGTTCACGGCTCAGCGGGTTTGCGTGACTCACGAGGGGTGCGTGTACGCGCCTCAGGCCTCGGGCGCTGCACGGTGGACCCGCAGATGCGACGTGCAGACCGCGTGTGCCCGAGCATGCACCGTACTCAGGACCGCAGACCGGAGGGTCACCGTGCAGAGGACAGGAAGAGAGGCGCGGGAGCAGCAGGATTTCACACTTGCTTTTGATCTGCACAGGAAAAGGGTTCTGCTAAGGCAGCTTTGGAGATTCCAGTTGGATCCCTATCCCAGCCGACAGTTTCAGCCGCTTGTCCGAATCTGCCTTTCTCAGAGCGACAGTCTCCAGCCGGCGAGTATGAATTGCAGACATTTTTCCCAATAAGATAAAGACACGACGGAGTCATCAACCAGCTGAGTCATCCGTGCTCCTCATGCCAGTTGGATAACTAATGGGAGATACGCGAAAGACCACTTTAAATAGTCCCGAGGATGAAATAAGTTCATTTTTGGTGGCAGGTCCTCCTAAATTTGAATGTGATAGGCGTTACCCTCATCCTCACCCACAGTTGTCCCGTCAGAGGGAATCTGTCACATAGCCTAGTGTGGTGATGGCCACGGGGAATGTGGACCCCTGAGGTTTGACCGCAGACATCTACACAATCTGCTCTGAGAACTGCTTGTTTCCATTAGACAGTGACCACGCTACTTACTTGAATCATAGCAATGGTTATAAGTAAACAAAGAAATGTGAGCTGTTCTCAGGATATTGAGGTCATTTCTTAGTTTTTATTATTCCAAATAATAATTATTTTATTATTATTTATTATCATTTTATTATTATTATTCATTATGTGAGCATCTATTACAAATCATACAAATATGACCCCCAGTCAGTGATGACCCTATTGTACCTGGGCCAATAGTGATTCAATAAATGTGTTTTGTTGTTTTTTTTATGTGTTTTTTGGTTGGTTTTTTTTTTAATAAGTGTTTTTTGATAGTTTAGCTTTTTTTTCTTTTGACTTCAAAACAGTATTTTGGAGTTAAGAAATCAACTAAAATCTCTCACGTTGTATATTTCAAAGTCTGAGGAAATTAGCACTTTCAGTTAGATTTTGCATTAGTGTTCTGTTGTCCTCACAGGAAATTCCTTAAAAGGTTTATTTACTTGCACCATGTCTTCTTTCACACCTCCCGCTGTTTTCTTTCCTCAGCAAACTTCACTCAGGTTCTGGGTCCACCCTTCCTCGGCAATCTCTCTCACCAGTGTCAGCCACAACATCCCTCTTGTGCAACCCAGAAGATGGTTTTCAGTTCTCGTGTGCTTCAGGTTTTTCTGCAGCCTTCACAGAGCCGATCATTCTTCTTTTCTTCAAATGCATTCTCATACCTGACCCCTCCTCTGGGCTTTCTCTATCTTAGCTTCTGCTTCTCATTCCTTTGCAGACTCTGCATGCTGGAGGGCTTTGCGGCCCAGTTCTATGACTTCCTTTCCAGCTCCTCTGAAGAAACAATAAATACTCTCACAGCCTAAGTATTCTTTGATGGTAACCCTTAAACTTATAGCTTTATTTCAATATCTTTGTGATTTGTTTTCTTAACTATCTATTTGATATTTCCATACTGACATCCACTGAAACATCTCAAACTTAAGATGGCTCAAACAGAGCTACCAATTTCCTCCTCTCCTCAAGCTGTTCCCTCCTTACTGTTTACCATGCCCACAAATGATAGCCTCTTTCATCCAACTCTTGGACCAAAGCCAGACAGCCATTCTTGATTCTTTTCCACCCCCTTATATCCTCAATACTATTTGTCAGAAGATCCTATCACATGCCAAATTATCACCACTTCTTGTCGAGGCTGGTGCACCCACCCTTATAACCCACCTAACCTCAGTGGTCTCGCTGTCTTCCGTACAACCTCGAGACTAGCCTCCACGCAGCTGCTAGAGACATTTAAAAAATCAAACTAGATCTCGTAACTGCATTGCTTGGAATTTCACTGTGGCTTCCTGTCATATTTGTAATAAACATCAAACTCTTTACTCTGGCCTGAAATTTCCTGTTTCTTTGCCCAATCTTATCTTCTATCTTTGCCCTCTGCTCCTGTCATTCTCTGCTCACTATGAGCCCCATCCTATGATCTCTGCTGCCCTAAACTCCTGTATGTTAAGCTTCCTTTCACTTCAGGGATTTTAATCTTGATCTTTTTCAGTTGGGAATGCTCTTCCTTAGATCTTTGCATAGTTTGCTCATTTCATATCACTTAAGTCTCTGCCAAAAGTTTACTTCCTTGATTCTTCACCTAAACAGAACTTTTTTTAAACAAACAAACAAACAAACAAACAAACACCTGTCATTCTTTTTCTCTTCTTTGACCTTACCTTTTTGTTTTTAATACTTATCATTACTAGTCTAGTTCCTAGTATTTATCTCTCCAGTGGTCTATTTCCCAGACTGAAATGTAAATTTCTTTTGGAGAGAGCCTTTTTCTGCCTTGTTCTTGTTAATGTCGGTACCAGTGTTCAGCACATCTAAGCAACAAGCTAGACACAATAGCTAATTGCTGAAATCAGTACTGTGTATTGATGACTTGGAGCCAAGCATTAAAGGGCGCTGTGTCAGTGAGGTGGGAGTGGCCTGTTTTACTCTGAGATACTCTGGATATTGTCTGAATCTTGTGATTGAATTGACTTTTTATTCTACGTACAGTCATATAATTGTTTTTCTTCAGACTGTTTCCATATAAAAATCATCACCATGTAATGAGCTTAAGAAGCACCGGAGTGGAAAATGATAGTCAGCATAATTTAAGAATATTTGGAAGACCACAAGATGATGTTATCTCAGATTTGTTCTGGAAAATGTTAATAATAATTTTATTGTATAGCACTTAGAACTTGCATTCAGATCTGCTCATTTGAATGAACATAAACTCAGACACTAACTTGGGCATGAAATAAGCCATATGATAAGAGAAAGTAAACAAAAGGATGTTTGTAATAGTCTTAACTAAGTTTAAAAATTTTGAGAAACACAAATTGGAACAGCATTGATATTGTAGGAGGAAAACAGAAATAAAGTCAGCAGTGGATGAGGCATCTCCTTACAGGTAAACAACGATTTCTTCTAAGTTTTGTTACATGTGTCAATTGTTTTCCTCTAAAACATAGGAGAAAAACATGGTTGATCCCTAAATTTATGTTATGACAATGACTACGGGCTGTAAGCACTTAGTAATATAAAATTCTTATTCTATAAAAGGGTTCTAGTCTCCTTACATTTCTGAAGGATTTTTTTTTTTTTTTTTTTTTTTTTTTTTTTTTGGCACGCTTAGGATTCCTTAAGGGCATATCTCGCAAGGCATGAGGATCTGGGGATCGAACCACAGAATTCTGAGCCTGACTGCTTTACTTAACCAGGCTCTTAAACAACTGAGCTAATGGCAGGCCCCCCTCTTCTTAAATTTCTGACTTGTAAAAAAGTGAAGCACTTATGTTATCGCATACTACCATGTACCTGTTGTATAATACATGTTGCATCACACACTGAACCAAAAGCTGTTGGCTTAAGCCAGCAATAAATGTTAACTATCTTTTATAGTTTTTCTGGGCAGGATTTGGCAGTGGGTTAGCTGGTTGGCTCAGGTCAGCATCTCTTTTGAGGGTGCAGTGAAAATGTCGACCAAGGCTGTTGTCATCTAAAGGCCTGTCCAATGGAAAGATCCACTTCCAAGGAGGCTCAATCATGTGGCTGGCAAACTGACACTGTTGTCAGCAGGGAGACCAAGTTTCTACTCTTTTGAGCTTCTCCATAGGGATATGGCACAATGGGGGTGACAGAGCAAATATCCAAGAGGCCAAGTGAGAAGCCACAGCACCTTCCATAGCCGTGCTTTTGAAGTGATGCCCTCTCACTACCACTGTAGCCTGTTATTCACATAGGCCAAATCTGAATCAGTGTAGGAGAAGACAACAGGAAAGCAAAAGTTCCAGGAGACGGGTTTCATGGGAGGCCATTTTGAATGCTGCTGTAACAGTTGTATGAGCTAATTCTCCTCAGAATCCTCCCAACTCAAAAGGAAGCAGGGAAGGTAGGGAAAAAGAAAGAAAGAAAGAAAGAACAAAAGAAAAAGAAAGTGAGGGAGGGGAAGATAGAAGGAAGAAAGAAAAGAAGGAGAAAAAAAGGAAGAAAGAAAAGAAGGAAATTAGTGGTAGAAATGTTGAGGTATCCAAATTAGGAGTGGAAATTAATTTTCACATGCTAAAAGAATTAATAATATGCATATATACCTCTAAATTTCTACTTAAATGTCATAGTAAATTGCAGATTGGGTTTATTGATATTAAGAAAAGTTTGTAGAGTCTAATCTGGCATTAATGTTTTTCAGTAGTCTACTGGTTGGTTGCTGTATGTTTCCTCCAAAGATAAGCAACGGGTAATTCTTAGTTTCAAATGCGATTAGTCAAATCTCTCCTTGCTGTTCACTTTCTCATAATGCACTATTAGTAAAGCTTAGCCCCACTCCCACCCAAAAGCTCTGGTCACATCTGGGCTGCTTCATCTTTCTGCTTCTTCTCTTTCTAATTCTTCCTCTAAAACATTTTGCAATGGTTTGTACAATAGGTCTTCAATTTTTTTTTTTTTTTTTGGTGGAACTGGGTATTGAACTCAGGCCTTTGCACTTGCCAGGGAAGCACTTATTCCACTGAGCCAGCCATCTCCCCTCTTCAATTATTTTTTAATTTTACTTGAACATGTTTGTGTTTTGCACAATAATTCTTAAGAGATTTTAGATACAGGACATAATAATAATCAATATATATGGGACATTTAAGTGAATTTTTCTTTCTTTCTTTTTTTTTTTTTTTTTGTGGAACCAGGGATTGAACTCAGGCCCTTGTGCTTGCCAGGCGAGTGCTTATTCTACTGCGCTATCTCCCTGGCCCTTAAGTGAACTTTGTTGTTGCAAAAAAATAGCTCTGTGTTCTGGATGTCACCAATTTAGAAAATGGAAAAACCAGCAAAGCAACACAAAATAATAACAACGGAAACAATAAATAAAACAGTCAGATGATGATGTAACACACTCTTGGTACAATCAGCCTCCAAAATAGATCTTTCCTGTAAAAATAGAATATTTTTTAGGAAGTTGAAAAGAAGTGTAAGCCTACCTAATCTCAGATGACAGTATTATGCAGACTTTATATATTTCTATTTATTTTTTAGCTTTGATGGATTGATTTATTGGGGCTGGGGATTGATTTGAATGGATAGCAACAGGCAGAGCTGAGCTTTGTCCTTGGCCCAAACAGAATATTTTTTTAAAGTTTCAAAATAATTTTAGTGCCCCATACCCTCATGTATATAAGTTGGCCAAGAAAATAATCCCTATTTTAGGGAACATCACAGTAACACTTGCTTCTTAAAAATTAAAAAAAATGTACGGGCACTGATTAGATTACTGCAAGGAATGAAAATAGGTCTTGTGTGGAACTCAGTAAACGGACTTTTGAGTCGGAGCCTGACCTTGCAAATTCCTATACATGGCAGGGGGCTGCTCTAAGTACTCAGCAGTGCGCTGGCCTGTTGCAGCATTCCAGCTCTGCTCCACTGCATCAGGCTCTGTGCAAGCCTCAGAGCACTGTGTAGGAAAATGTGCTTAGTCCATCTCCCCAGCTCTGTAGGAAGGACCAGCCTAGCCGTTCTCCTGATGACCACGGTGTCCCTCGTGTCCTTTCTCTGCACCCGCCCATCTCTTAGTACGCCTACCACTAAAATTACAACTCCAGATGGAGACTACTCATAAATAACCATAGGAACAGGACAGCATTTATTTAGTCTATGTTCCCTAGCGAGGGACTGAGATCAAGTTTACAGGACACATTGTGTGGTAACTGTTTCGAGCTGAGTTTGCAGAGTTCTTGCCCTGGTATGGATGTGTTAAAAAATTTTTATTGCTTCAAATTTGAAATTAATGATGCCTTAATATTGGTAAATAATGACTCTATGAAGGAAAGAGAGATATAGAAATATTAAGTATCTTGTCCAAGGTCACAGCACCATTTTTGACAGATGAGCTCAAGGGTTTCCAAAGCTGCTGTTACATGATGTTGTTCCTCTGATGTGGAATCTTCCACTGAGTAGATTTTAGTGAGGTCACATGCCTAAAATTAACTATCTTAGAACTCATTGACCTCAGTATTAGCTCCAAAGATATGAAATGTGATCTCATCAATGCAATATTCATTTGTAGGGTTTCTCTTACTGCAGAACTGATGGAAGCTTTCATACTACAGAGAAGAGGGACACAGGTCTGTCCATCCAAGTCACTTGCCATCTACATAAAGGAAGAGATCACCTACACAGGTAGCTGTAAAGCCAACCGAGGACATATGATAAGGGCAGTGTGTGTGGTGACACCTGCTTGTCATACCGGGACCCTTGGAGGCTGATGAGGAGGATGGAAAGTGGCAAGGCCACCCTGCACAACTCAGCAAGACTCTATCTCAAAATAGAAAGTCAGAAAGAAGTGGGACCATAACACGGTATGAAGGTGCTAGGTTCAACCTCTAGTACTGAAACACATCTCCCACCTGCATGCACATGCGTACACACATGCATGCATCACACATGGACACATATGCACACACACAGAGGAAATCCCAACTACGGTGTCAGGAAGGCCACTGTGGAGAGTTATTTGAGTGAGGCCATGAAACATGACTGAGTTGAGTGTAGATGTCAGGAGGAAGAGGATTTTGGTGAAATGCAGCTATATGGAACTTTTCTCCTCCCTCCTAACATCAGTGATTTTGTTGACCATTAGAAGAAATACCAATTTTTGATCTCAACTTGCTAGAACTGTAGTCAGTTACAAGATTGGTCTCTTTCAAATGGACTTCATTTTAGAGGAAAAACCACACTAAACAAAATGTGGTTGATTCTGGAAAAAAAAAATTCTGCAAGTGATGAGCATGCTGTAAGCCACCAGTCACATCCTTGCATAGTCCTGCGTCCTCAAGTGCTGGAGGAATCTGTGACTTATCCGGCCAAGAGAACATGGAAAAAGGTGACAGGAAGTCACTTGCTTTATTAGGTGAGCCACTGTGGCAGGGGTGATGGGGAAGGGTTGCGGTTACAATTATGTCATGCTGTGGGTGGGTGACTCCCTCTTAGCAGAGGAGGGAGAGATTCCTGGTAGCCTGGAAAGCCCTGAAGAAGCAAATGGCCATTCTGGAATTGCCCTGCAGGGGGCAGCATGGCGGGAACGTTCTAGCGGCCTCTCTCTCCTGAGGGCCACTGCAGTCCAACAGCCAGTGAGAGACCAAGGAGACAACAGCAAGGAGAGGAACCCTGCCAAGAACCCGAGAGTGCTTAGAAGCCAGCTGAGCTCCGAAGTGAGAGTGCAGCTTGCTCAACACCTCAGGGCAGCCCAGTGGCCCACAGCAGAGAAGCCAGCTAACCTGAGCATGGCCTTCCAACCTACAGAAGCTTATGCTCATTCAAAGGACAGTGTTTTAAGCCACATTTATTTATTTGCTAATTTATTTTTCCATAGTAATAGAAAACCAATACATTCTAAAAACCAACAAAGCTACATTTTCCCCCTGAAGGATTTAATGTACTCACCCCTGTATTACTCAGAACTATCCTTTAATCCGTCTATCCTCTGAAGATTTGTCTAGGCCAGTAGTGAGGATCACTTGGTGGGTTTGTTTAAAACACGGATTGCTAAGACTTACTTCTTGCATCCTGGCTTAACTGATTTGGGGGTGGATCTGAGAATTTTCATTTTCACATGTTCCTGGTTGATTCTGACATTGTTGGTCTGAGGGACCACATTTTGACAACCACTAGCCTCTGTCAGTGTATCTTCTGAACACTTTTGTGTCCACTTACACTTCTAAAGTAGATAGATCACCAGATGTACTTCTTCTAAAATACTTTATTATCTAAAACGTTGAGTGGAATCTTTAGGTCAGTACCATGCTAATAATTCATCTTCTCCCTCCATCATTCATATTTCTCTTTTTTAAAGAAACAATTACCAATTCAGAAGGCTGAACAAAGTTGAGAACATGAAAGGGGAATTGAGAGGGAAAGGGATCTGACTTCTTCATCTAATCTAGAAGACATGAGTTGGTGGTAGACGCTGGAATAGTGAAGAAATAGGGAGAAATATCTGTGGCAAAAATAACTGTTTTCATTCTAGCAGCTGTAATCTTTCAAAATGGTGGAATTTATTTGACCGGGGTTACATATCTTAACCACAAGATGATATTATATCTTTAATGAAAAGCTAGAATTTAGCACGGGGAATTGCAGACTAGAGTTTTTCTTTCAGAAATGAGTGGAATAGACAAGATGACTGGCCACCTCTTGTAACTCTGTGTCTCATGGGCTGATGGGATGGAATTCCAGGTCACTTTCTCTACACACAATTAAATTTCCTTCTCCTCCCTGCATGTGGTGACCAAGCAGCCTGAATTCCTTTGGACACTTGCAGCTTTAAAAATGCTGTTTCATTGTCATGGTGCATATCTGAATTTTGAACTCTGAAGAAACAGTGATCACAGTCACTGTTAACAGTTCCAAAAGTTACAGTAGGCTTTCATATCCTGTTGGCCCTTATTGTCTTCTCCTGACTTCTAGGCTTTTCCTGTGACCTGGCTATGTTTTTCCATAGGAGTGAAAGCAGACCTTCAATCTGAAGGGAGACATCCTCCCCGAAAGCCCCAGAGTCAGGATAGTGTCATGGGATGCCACCGGCTCTCGTACGCAACCGCAACCCTGGCAGCAAGTTATCTGCCCCTCCGTCCAGCTGCTTAGAGAGTAACACTAGCATGACTAGTCAGTGACATAGGAGAGCCTCAAGGTACAAATGATAAAACCCCATCCCAGTAATAGCCATCTGTTACTATGTTCTTGTTGCATACCATTCTTTACCTATATGTTGCAATAACTTACAAGAGTGTCCAAATACATTTCAATTCAGATCTTAGCTCCAACGTTTCTGTTTATCAGATGAACTCTCAAGCACATAATGGCTGGTTTCCAAGTATGAGTTTCTTTCTTTGGAAATATCTTTGACTTGATTCTGAACATTTCTCACTCAGAGAAATGTCAAGTTTCTTTTCTTAGATCGCATTCCTACGAACTTTTCCAAGACAGCCTCTCAGTCCCCTCAACCGTTCTTTTGACTCCTTTCACTTACTTTCCTTTTCTAAGCAGAACTCCTGTATTTCCAGGTTGTTATCATTTATATTTCTTGCTGTACCAATTTGCTTCTATTTCTAATTCAAAGATTAATGTCTACACAAAGATAACTTTTACTAGAACTATGTTCTATACTTTTTTTCCTGCCCTGGTAAAAGAACTGTTACAATACTTGCTAACTAGAATGGAGAAGGGGCTGGTATCCATTCAGACACTGACTGAAGCGTACCATGTGTTCTGTGTTGTGCTCTCACGGGGAGTTTGGGATGGAATGAGACCCAGCCCTTACTTCTAGCTGAACTCTTACTGCCAATGTTAGCTTCAGCTCCTCTTGGTGAAGGGAACACAGTGTTTCAATTAGGATAATCTGATTATCCAAGCATGCTTTTGGGGATGTACATATTTAAAATTTATGTTTATGCACAAGAAGAGAAAAATAGGCAATAGTGTCATATTAGGAGACTATGATCCAAACTGCGAAAAGGAAAAAGCTATGAAAACTGAGGGGAATTTGTGCGTCATAATGAGGTGGAGCTCATGTCTGATTTTATGCTGAATCTGTGTTTGCCTCCCCTCAGGATCATTATGAGAAAGCAAAACGTAATTAATCCGAGGGATTAGAGGAGATGCTCTTAAGTACATAAGCAGCTATATTTAAAGTACATAGAGCACCAGGGAGATGGCTCAGTGGAATAAGCGCTTCCCTGGCAAACGCAAGGGCCTGAGTTCAATCCCTGGTTCTGCAAAAAATAAATAAAAAAATAAAATACATAGAGCATACATTTTAAAAATTTTAATTGGGAAGGTTTCAGTTTTTTTCTTTCCTATACACAGTCTTTTTTTTTTGAAACTCAGAAAATTTATTTTATTTATTTATTTTTTGGGTTTTTTTTCATAATTTTATTGATAAACAAATAGCAAAGAGACAGTTTCAAATCAAATCGCTAAGACAGTTTCAATAATTAACACACTGGATACATTCTTCTTAGTGGCTAATTGCTGTACAAGATGCGGACTTGAGATTCTATTTACAAACACCATTAGAACAAATCATTCTATTCATTAAGAGAATGTAACTATATATCTATCCTAACCACTTTGAATACACAGATACAAAATGGACA
>NW_004524697.1:8534444-8547212 GCF_000260255.1 Octodon degus
TACTGGATGGTTAAGACCAAGGTAAAGCAGGACCTGTGCAACAAGAGTTGTAGCGTTTGGGTCTGAGAAGGTCAGTGAAATCCCCTCAGGATTTAGCCTGAGATCCTGTACCTCAGATTCCTATACACAGTCTTAAATCAAGTCCCCAAAAGTAACCAGAGTCTTTGGCTTTTTTAGGTTGTGTGCAAACAGCATAGTTTCTTCTTATATCAAAACAGGCACTTGGGATATGGTAAATAGTTTACTGCAACTACACCGGAATGAGAAAGCAATGAAAACTATGAGTAGGTGAGAACTCCTTAAACACACTTAATATACTAGAAAATGAATGATGAAGAGAAAACATTAATTAAAATATAATGGAAAGATGACTACGTGGAGTCAAAAATTCAAAATAAAATTTCTGTGATCTGTTATATTGTCTTAACACAATAGTGTTTCTTAAAGTCCTTACTTTTTTATTTTTAAGGAATGAATCACTATTTATCCAATATCTCATAGTCTCTAGGTAGGGATGTCGCCACTGTTTATGCTTTAACTAATAGTGTGGAGCGCCTAATGTAGCATTACCAGTTTATGAAGGTGATTCAAAAGGGTGTGACGGGTGACAGAGGGCTTTTTTTTTTTTTTTTTTGTTTCAGAACTGGGGATTGAACTCAGGCCCTTGCGCTTGCCAGGGAAGCACTTATTCCACTGAGTCATCTCCCAGGCCCAACAGAGGGCATGTTGAATCTGGGGTCTTGTCACTGGCTTTTGTAGTGACAATGTCCACAGTGGCAATAATGATGATGGCCACCATGATGATAATGATTAAGATCAATAGTTGATAGCAGTTTTTCAGTGTTCATTGAGTGCCAGACCTTAGGCTACATGAATTTTTTCTAATGTTATCATTTCAATAGTTTTAAGTGTCTTATAATTATCATCATTTTAAGGCCAACAAAGCTGAATTTTATTTTTTTTTATTTTTTGGTGGAACCAGGGTTTTGAACTCAGGCCCTTGTGCTTGCCAGGCAAGCGCTTATTCTACTGAGCCATTTCCCCGGCCCCAAAAGCTGAATTTTAAAGAGACTAAGTGACTCATGTGAGATCCCTAATCCAACTGGAGAGGTAGAGTACGGATTCAAACTGATGCCTTACCCAAAACTTGCACTTTCCTCTTCACTGCCAAATGACTAAGCTCTGTGATCTCTTCTAGTCTACTAACAGTAGTGGAGAGATTTTAGCAGAGCACCCTAGAGGTTCTTTTTGGCTTCAAAATTTTATGACTCCTCCGATTCACTGATGAAAGACCACTAGATTGGGGCTTTGTCTCCCCACCGCCTTGTCTCGTCAGTTTTGCTGTGTTTGACACCCGGAGGCCATGGTGTGTGTCACCTTAACAGTGTAGAGGTTGAGCAGGCAACCTGGAGATGGGTCCTGATACAGAGAAGAAAGAAAGAACCCTAGGAGGACCTTGGTCTCACTGGTCCCAATTCCTAAATGAGGTCACTCAATATAGTCCACAGAAGCCGGAAGCAAGGCGGACCTCCTGGAGTCGCTCCTTCACTGCCTGTTCTCCCTAGGTATGCAGGCCTGTCAGACCTCAGAAGTAGACACCATGCTTGCCCCAGAGGTTAGCTTGTCTCTTGGCTATTTAGAGCAGGAAATGCTGATTGCGGGAAAACACCCTCGGCCTGAGACAAACGTCCCGGAGCGCTGTGCCCTGTGCTTGGAGCGTCCATGAAGGAGGGTCTTTCCTGGCTTTGGCATCTGTTTGCTCCCCTCCCCTTTGTCAAGGAGAGCTCAGACAGAACTGAGGAGCTTTCAGACTTACACTTGCCTTTTGGATTCCCTACCAGCTGCAGCAAAGACTTCTTAAATTCCCAGCTGCTGCAACTTAGAAATTTTCAAATTCCCCTATTTATGTTGTTTTTTGTTTTGGAAAATCTGGGAGATGTCCCCAGATAGATATATGGAGGGCCCTAAAGGTTGTTTTGAAAAACTACAAAGCTGAACCACAGTGAAAGTCAAACTACAAACAACTTCTTATTTTTAGATTCTGTGCCAGACTCAAGCAAACAAAACAGGCAGAAAATAAATAAGAACAGCAAGTTAACATACTCAGTCAGCAATTTCATTGGACTACAGAAACTTGGGTGAGAACTTTGATCAAAGTCCTAAGTTTAACTTGAAACCACTCATAGACTTAAAAATCATGGTCCTGGGCTGGGGATATAGCTTAGCGGCACAAGCACCTGCCTGGCTAGTGCAAGGTCCTGAGTTCAATCCCTGGTACCACCAAAAAAAAAAAAAAAAAAAAAAAAAATTAAAAGGGGCCAGGGAGATGGCTCAGTAGAATAAGTGCCTCCCTGGGAAGTGCAAGGGCCTGAATTCAATCCCCAGTTCTGGAAAAAAAAATAAAAAAATAAAAAAATCATGGTCCTGCCATGCCAATTCACTTGCTAGGAATTGACTAGAACTATAGTCTCTCATAAATTGCCTGATATTTTGAGAAAAGGAATGCTTTTTCCTAGGATTGCCCAATGGAAGTCTTTCACTAAAACCTATAGCATAAATCAGACCCAAGCTTGGTGTCAGACAGTCTTTACTCCTTCAGGAAGATACTATTTAAAGGCAAATTGAATGAAGGTTATCATGGAGGAGATCCCTAGTGTCAGAAGAGAATCTGTGTCAGTGTCTCCCTCCTGCAAGTCAGAGGACCATGCTTACATTTGGACTGAAGTTGTTTGAGAAAATGGAAAAGAGAGAAGAGAACAGCAGTAGAAGCCCCAAGGGTCCAGAAAGACAACCTGAGTCATTGAAAATAGAAAAGAGGATGTGAGCTAAGGAATTCAGTAGAGTTCAAAGGAAATGTAACTCTATGAATGAAATTGCAAAATAGACTTTTCACTTAGTGTGAAGCAGAAACTATACCCATCAGAGCTTAGTGCTCAGCCTATGTAGAGTTAATGGATATGGTTTTAGTTGATAGATATGGAATTGTGCAACCAACTAAACACTTTGAAATACTGAATAATATTCAGAAACTCTTATTTTCTTTGTCGTTCATTATTTCTCTCTCTCTCTCTCTCTCTCTCTCTCTCTCTCTCTCTCTCTCTCTCTCTCTGTTAGGGAATGAACCAAAGAAAAGCAAAGCCATATTAATATGCTGAGCTATAAAAGGCTCAAGTCAACAACTTCTGACATTGCCAGTCCTACAGATAACCCACTGCTATTATGGACTACTGGACTATATTGGAATATTTTGCTGAATTCGCACACAATATTTAAATGACAATGGAATACCCATCTCTGACAAAACTAAACAAAAAAAGGGGATACAAATGGAGGACCATTTTGTATCTGTATATTCAAAATAGTTAGGATAGATACACAGCTACTTTCTCTTAATTCAATGAATAGCAAGATTTATTCTAATAGTGTTTGTGGACAAGATATCATGTCAGCATCTTGTACTATGAATACCACTAAGAAGAGAACAATAGGCAACATATTAATTATGGAAACTGTCCTACTAATCGGTTTTGAAAAAAAAAAGAGATTGAACCCAGGGCTTTCATACTTCATCTTCATGCTGAGATACCTCCCCACTCTTTTTCCATTTTTTTATTCCTTATTTTGAGGCAAGTCACCAGGGCTGAGCTGAACTTGTGATTTTCCAACTTGAGCCTCCCTGTATACTGGGATTATAGGCATGTGTTCCCAAGCCTGGCTCTATTATTGAATATTTTATTTTATTTTTTAACATTTATTTATTATTTGTGTGTGTGTGTGTGTGTGTGTGTGTGTGTGTGTGTGTGTGTGGCCAGCTCAGCCCACCAGGGGGCAGGGCTGGCTGGCATGTGGTGCTGGGGGATTGAACTGTGGTCCCTGTGCTTTGCCAAGCTTGTTCTAAGTGGGTGCTTTAGACCACTGAGCCCTCTCACCAGCCCTATTATTGAATATTTTAAACACTAGTTGGGAAACAATGTTCTGTCAAATTGGTCTCTGGAGCATCAGCATGGCTTAAAATTTTTTTTTTTTTTTTTTAATCTGGATTGAGTACTGTGTGTTCAAAGAGCAGGAATTGTTCTTGTCCTTGAAGCATATATTTGACCTTTCAGCCAAATGAATTATTTATAAGATATTGAGAAAACTTTTTTAATACTTCTATGGTGATTCAAACATACCTGGCTTTTAAACACAATTTTTTCCTTCAAATAGTTTCAAATATATTTCTTCCTCTCCAGGACAAATCTGGCCTCTTTATCAAGACAGTGGTCAGAGAGTTAAGATCACCACCTTTGAGGATTAAGCAAAAGCAGGAGCTAAGAGAATGGGGCCAGCCTAGGCCAAGTAAAAAAAAAATAATAAATAAAGTGTTGCTCAAGTGATGCTGGGTAGAGAATTCAAGAAGGATGGGGAACAAGCAGCATGTGCCAGGCTGAGTCAGAAAAGCCACTATCTCCAGGTTAAAACCCAGAATTCCTCTGAATAGAAAAATCTGGTCTAGCACCGCCCCTGTTGCTTCCTCTGAAGCCATTCAGGGTAAGCATGTTTGGCTACAGGGCTGTAAGTGCACAGGCAACAGATCTGTCAGCTTTTGTGCCCATTAGAAAGCCAGCAACCAGGAGACTTTCTCTAGGGAAGCCAGGACAGCAATGCCAGCAACCAGGAGGCTTTCTCTAGGGAAGTCGGAACAGCAATGCCAGTCATTTCTCTCTGTCTCATTTTTTTTTTTTTTTTTTTTTTTTTCGGAACCAGGGATTAAACTCAGTCCCTTGCATTTACCAGGGAAGTGATTATTCTACTGAGCCATTTCCTTGGCCCTTTTACTTTTTTTTTTTTCTTTCTTTTTTTTGGGTGCAACCGGGGATTGAACTCAGGCCCTTGTGCTTGTCAGGGAAGCGCTTATTCTACTGAGCCATTTCCCTGGCTCTTCTTTCTTTTTTTTTAAAAAAAAATCCTTTTTTTTTTTTTTTTGGTGGAACTCGGGATTGAACTCAGGCCCTTGTGCTTGCCAGGGAAGTGCTTATTCTACTGAGCCATCTCCTGGCACCCCCGTGCTGGTCTTATAGCCCTGGGATTTCATGTGTGCTGGCAAAGGGAAAATTAAAATCAAATGCTGATGGAATCCAGTTCTCTCTATTCTTCCACTTTTCATGTTTGTTTACTCTCCAAGCTTCCCCAGTGTGAGCTTTCTAGGACCAGTGAACCTCATCAGCAGAGGCGCTCATGTTCCAGATCCCACTACAAATTCCTTCCCCCACTCCTTCTATCCAACCATCCTTATCAAAAACACATAAAACAAATATAAGGCAAGAATCTTTTTCAGAGCTTGAACTTTCTAATTAGCTCAAAAGCTAGCAATCTCATGATAGAGAAGAAAAGTAAGAACATTTTTCTGTACCCTCACAACTCTCTTTCTCATTTCTTCCATTTTTGGTATCTTGGAAATATGACAGAAGCACCACTATGATTAGACTGTCCACACCACCCGGAGTTGGACCAGGCTGTACTGAAGTAAGCTGTAGAAGGAATAATTCGTGAAGGCAGTGGGAAGCATTTACAACTAGGCATGAAGTTAATCAAGCCCATATTATACTTAACATTCTTCTCTATTAACTACAGGTTACTTCCTTCAAGACACTATTTTGAGCAAATAAGATTTCTGCAATTCTGTAAGACTGAAGTTAATTAATCAGCACAGCAAGAATGGAAAACAGATGTCATAGAATATTTTGAAAAGATTTTAGTGACACTCAGCCTGTTTTCTTACACTCATTGGTGGTTGCTATTGTGCCCTGCACTTAAGTTCATGAGCTGCTGGAAAGGGAGGACTTACATCAGTTTTATATAATTCTCAGTAGCAAAAACCAATCAAGGAAAAGTACAGTGGGGAACCTGGTCAGTTCTTTTGGTTTAAACTTTTGAACTTTTTTGTTTTAACTTTTGAACTTTTTTATCTTTCAGAAGAGCTTTCCTCATCCCCAATTCTGACTCTAGTTTTCTAAAATGACCCTTTCTAGTAGTCTTATGTTCCACTATCCTGGAAACCACCTGTTTGATTAAGTAACCTAACGTTTATCGATTGCAGCACAGAAAACAAAAGATGACATCATGATGAAATTTTTGGAGATGAATGTCATAGCGAGCTGAAAAATAGGCCTCCATGGTTAAAGTGTTATTGTATTTTTTAAATCATCTGGGGAAAGGTACACACACAATTCAAAACAGAAAGGTCTCTTTAAAGAATCAAAATTTTAAGGGCTGGCCAAATAGCTCAGCGGGGGCTGGTGAGATGGCTCAGTGGTCTAAAGCACCTACTTGGAACAAACTTAGCGAAGCCCAGGGACCACGGTTCAATCCCCCAGCACCACATGCCAGCCAGCCCCACCCCCTGGTGGGCTGAGCTGGCCACACATACACACACACACAATAAATAAATAAATAAAATTAAAAAAAAACTTAAAAAAAACCCAAATAGCTCAGCGGATTAAAGTGCCTGCAAGCAGGTGCAGGGGCTGGGGTTCGATCCCCTGGCCTGCCATGCCAGCCCTGCAACTGGGGCGCACTGAGACAGCAATTGAGACTGGGTGTGGTGGTGTGCACCTGTAATCTCAGCTCTTGGGAGGCTGTAAACAGGTACATCACTGTGAGTTGGATCTAGTAGTAAGACTCTGAACACCCTGTAGACCCTTCCCTAAAATACAAAAAGAAAAAAAAAAGCATCAAAATTTCAGATTAGACTGAAGAGTGTAACCAAGTTTGCTTTCTTAGAAAGAACATTCACAAAAGGAACATGTTGAACTCTAGAGGTAACCAAATAAGAATACAGAGGACTAAGTTTTTTCTCAGTGTTTGAAATCATATGATTCTTGAAGTTACATCCCAAAGAGCTTCATGAAATTAACAAGAACATTTTATTTATACAGTATCCTCTACTTGTGCTAAAAAGGCATGCACCACAGTACGAGTTCATCCGGACACAGTAATTTGCAGGAAGCAATGAATTATCATTCTGCCTGTTGTTTATATAAACATCCCCATGCAACTTACTAATCAAGAGTTGTTTTTATCTGAAACAATTATCTCTTAAATCAAGGAAGAGGTAGTATAAACAAGTGCTACAAGTCAAAGGACAAGGGAGGAATTTTAAACCAGAGAAAGGTATGAAAACTAATAAAGAAGAGATGAAAATAAAAATTCATACAGTAGGTGAATAGGTAATGGCTTATTTCTGGTGACTTCTTTTGGGGTTGTGCAACAGAGATACCCCAGCTTCTCCATTATATCATCAGAATGGACCATTTTCTATGTCTCAGCTTTCTACCTGAAAGTCTGCCATAATTCTTTTCCCTAAGAAAATGTTATAATTTAAGCCATTTGCTCAGTACGTTTTATACTTTTAAATGGTGACATTTGCATCCTATTAGGTATTGTAAGAGTATAAAAGTAAAATAGTGAAAATCAAAGCAATCTCCTTGTTACTCATCAGGGTGGGTGTGAGTATGTGAGTTCAAGAAAGATGAACTGTCAGAGGCAATGAACCAGTTGGGATGTTGCAGAAATGCTTGGAAATGAGATGTCCGGGCCCATCAACATTGAACAGAATAAAACTTAGCAAACCTTGCAAACTGCTGAAGACATAGATGTGCCCACTCACTGCGTGTGTACTCATGTCTCTGGGTGGCCACGCAGTCATTTTGCATCTTTGGTTCTGCTCACCCCAATCCACCATCATGCCACTGTTCTAAGTGTCCATTTTAAGAATGGGATCTTTGGGGCCGGGGAGATGGCTGAGTGGAATAAGTACTTCCCTGGCAAGCACACAGGCCTGAGTTCAATCCCTGGTTCCGCAAAAAAAAAAAAAAAAAAAAAAAAAAAAGAATGGGATTTTAGCTAGAGAAAACGACTCCTGAAGCATAATTAATTCCAAATCTTGACTAATAGTGAGTTTTAAATTCTTTTTTTTTCCAATCATTTTCTGGCCACAAATCAATGCAAAATACAAAGTGAAATGGCATTGAAAGTGGAGGCATAGGATAGAAGGTAGTGTGGTTTTAAAATGAAAAACAGTGGTCAGATTCCTTCCATGCTTGGAATTCATGGACAACTCTCCTCTGAACAGACTGCTTAGTTCAAGACATGTGCTGGGAACCAGATGAACCAGGCAGCTGCTGCTGTCTTGGTCCATATGCTATGAATCTTTGCCTCCGCCTGAAACCACTGCCGCAGCAGTGCAGAAAGCTGTCCTGTCCTTGGTCTTCAATGCAAGCATACTCAATGTCCAATAAGTGATACTCTTTGGATGAGTTGGAATATGGGCTGAATTACTGCCCCCTTCAATTTTAGGAGATCTTAGTCTGTTCATGACTAACAGGCCCACCAGAGCATTCTATCAAAACCACTGAGCATTGAGGGATCAATAAACTCACCACAGCTCAGAGGAAACAACTAGAACCTGGCTAAGGCATGCAGACAGGTCTGGGAAGAAGGCAAAGTGGTCTGCTTTTGTGTCACTGGAGAGTACCTTGGTGAGATTAGTGTCCTGAGGGAAAAAAATGACAGCTACCATTTGTGTCATGCATTAAATAAAATGAACATGGCACACACAGAGCAAACCCTCTCTAATCTCCTCATTACCAACATTGCCAATGATTTTCTTTTCATATGTCTTAGCCTTGGAAGTGTGTTTCCCTTAGTTTCTCACTCTACAGATGTCTTCATCTGGCACTCAAAATTACTGTTTCTTGCATATAATCTTACTTTTAGAAAAGCTGGCACCATACGTGTGTTACAGCAAAAATCTTTGAGTTGTTGGTAGAAATTTAAGCATATTATTAGCTAGCTTTCATTCCATTCCCTTAAGGATGACTGTGGAGGATTCTCAATGTGTTAGCCCTACTTGCTTAGTTAAGCCTAGCCCGAAAAAGTGTAGATGTTTTAAGAGAGAAGAGAACAAAATCTGACATTTTAGTTTGCATGTATAGAATTTTATATAGCAAGTATAGTCATTAATTTGCATATTAAATTATGTTCCAGAAGGTACTAGAAGTTGCCTTTTGAAAGCATGAGGTTTTATTTGTTATTTTAAAAAGTTTCATTAGCACATGTTTGTGATACCTAATGAATGCTTTTGTTGTGGGCAGCTGGTTTCGTGTGCGTGTCACATCTCTATCCTTTTTATTTGTCTTCTTTCTCGCTTCCTCCCTAGCTCCCTTTGCAACTCTGAAAGGCTTACCTCCCTGGTTCCTATCACTGATCTTCCATTTTGTTCTTTAAATTATTTATACTCTGGATTCTTTATCATGAAAGCATGAGGTTCTATCTATCTATCTATCTATCTATCTATCTATCTATCTATCTATCATCTATCTATGTATCTATCATCTATCTATCATCTATCTATCTATCATCTATCTATCTATCTATCTATCTATCTATCTATCTATCTATCTATTTATCTATCTATTTTAGCAGCAGGTTTTAGAAGAACACACATGGAGAAATCCTCTTTACTTGCGGTATACAATCAGATTAAGCTTTTTCCTGTTTTTGAATGTTTCACACTCCAAGTCAGTAACCACCTCCCCAAGCTGCAGTTTCTCCCAGCCATCTCCTTTTGTCCCTCTTTCTCTTTATCATGATTGTCAGCACATTTTTGACACTGGGGTCACATGGAACTGAAAACACCAACTTGAGGGCCTATCTCTGAGCACGTTTTAAAACATATTGTGGCAGATGCTGTCCCACTGTTCATCAGCTCCCTTGTAGGCTCTCTGCTCCACCCAAGTTCAGTCCTGATTTTTTTCAGATAAAGTAAGACCAAGATCCTTTGCAGGTCCAGGGATGAGTGATGACTGTTCTCAGCTAGTCGTGCTGTTTCCATTCCCCATTGCCACATATGCATTTTCTCATTTTGTTTTGGAACTAACAGTTGTCCTGAGACAGTTCTGGTCAGTGATCCTCAAAGGGACTTCTGTTAGAAAGGACTTTCTTTAAAATATGATACACAAAACTTATTACCTATTCCCATTCTTGCTCTGTGAGGACCCTGGTGTTTGAACAACTGCAGCCACTTTGAAGGCATGAAGAAAATTCCAGGAAACCTCATGCGCACCCTAACATTTCTGAGCCAAGCCTAGATTGCCTATACATAGATACCCTATATGTGGGATGTTTGGCTAAACTTGAATGTAAATGTAACAAAATAATATGTATGAATTATTAATGCTAACATTTTACAGTCATAAAAGAGAGCTATTTTTGCAGAAGGAAAATCAAAGCAAAATTGAGGGAATGAAGAGTGTGATTAAAGACATGGTCAAGCAGACTTCCCAGCGCAGGGCTCCTGTGCTGACACTGCATTGTTGGGGGAGTTTCCTGTCTTTCTCGGGTGTTTCCTTTGGTTAAAGTTTAGGTTAATCTGTGGAACCTCAAAGAAATGACCAGCCTTTAGTAGGAGTAGTTCTACTTTACACAGAAGGGCCATAAAAATAAGTTGCAAACGTGGGAGGCACTGGAAGGGGGAAAGAGAAAGTTGGAGTCAAAGATGATGCAATGTTAATCCCTTCTTTCCGGAAAGAGATGCTTCCAGCAAGCATCAGGGAGGAAGACCCAAAGCCGAAAGCCATGCTTTCCAGCTCCCAACCCTCCTAAAAGCCCCAGAAGGAGCTTTCCCAACAGGACCGTTGGCTGTGCCTACACTGAGGCAGTCTCCAATAAGCTATAGTAGTCCATGGAAAGAAGGGAGAGAAAAACCTGGGAAATTAGAGAAAAGGAGTTTCAGAGTAGAATGAATGGGCCCTTGTTACTGCCTCTCATCTTGTCCTGGCGTCCTGCCTTGAATACCACATAATAGAAATGGAATGGTTAGAGGAAGAAAGGAGACAGATTCCATTAGCATAATAATTCCCTGTTTTCTAATTGTACTGCAGTCGGTGGTCAATATGACTACCAGTGAGATCTTCTTCAGCAGTTCTCACAGGAGGGTGAATGACCCATCAGATCTGTGCATCCGCATGTTCACCCAGAGGCTCAGCCAGCCACTGATGGAAATATTTGGAAAAAAAGAGCTGCAGCTGTACTGAACATGTAAGAGCTTTTTTTTTTTTTTTTGTCATGATTGCCTAAATAATGCAGTACAGTAGCCGTGTGTATCACTTACACTGCATTAGGAAGCATGCAGTGTTTAAAGACAATCTGAAGTGTGCAGGAGGATGTGCATAGTTAGGTGCAAAAGCTATGCCAGGCTATATAAGGAGCCTGAGCGTCTATGGGTTTTAGATCCTGAGGAGACGCCCTGTGGACCCCATTTGGGCCAACTGCACCTTCCTTCCTTAGCAGAAGCACTGCCATAGGGATGTATTTAAAGGAGCTAGTGCCTTGAGACCCTGGAGACAAGTAGGGATGGGGGGCAGGGGAAAGGTCTGGGAGCTGTGGTGTGGATAGTCTGCCTGCTCATGAGAAAGGTAGATAAATGTTTAGAAGTCACTCACTGGCCATGCTAACTGTGTAGCAGAAAGACAATTTTTTTTGGGGGGGGCAGATTTAAATATTAGAAGAGCTGTTCAGTGGTTAACAGGCTGAATCTTAGTTAAAGAAAACAGCTTCCAAAGAGAGTTTTGGTTTTAACTGTATAGACACATTTGAGAACATTTCTATCACTATTTTACTACTGCAATTAATCTCACTCTAGCTCCCTTCTTTTCTCAATTATTCTTTTTCATCTTGGTGCTTACAAGAATAGGCTTAGTTTTAGCTTTTTAGCACTATTAGTTTTATAAAAACTCTATTTTTTTATTAGCATATTAAAGGTCATGAGGTTGATTTTAAAAACCCTGGATAGTAACTTATGCATGACAAAGGCTAATAAAGATTGAAGATAGAGATGAAATAACAAGACAAAAAGTTTTTGGAGCCCAAAGTCAAATCAGAAATACGCACAAAGTAGAAAAAGAAAATTGGCCACTGTGCGGAGTCTCTTTGTGCTCTACTCCTCCACCTTACCTCCATCCCACATCTTTTAAAACAAAAAAATGCAGGAGACACAGCTACTGCCAAGACTGTGTGGGTATCTATCTGACTGAAGTTACCAAGCTCCTTACAACTCCAAAGCTTTGTGAGAGCCACATGTCTGGTTGAATCTCTCCACCTATTACACACACATAACTCTGTAAAAGAAATCAAACCCAAGGATTTATGCTTCTATTTAATAGACTTAAAATAATGACTTTTAAGAAACAGCTGGAGTTGAGATAGTTAACATTGAGTTTGCTAATTAAGATCAGAATTTAAATTCTAGACACACTTGAAAAATATTGCCCGAGCTCATGAAAAGTACAAAATTAACATTTAGGTAATCAGGATTTGGGAATATGTTAGCCATCTCACTTCTAAAAACATTTCACATTTGTCTGATTGCTACTACCTCAAGATCACTAATATTTTATAATTAAAATATGACCAAATTGTATATTTCAAATTTGTTTTACTGAACTTCAGAAATTCAGAAAAAAACTAGTTTAGTCAAATGGCTGATAAAAGCCAAAAAATGGCATTTAATTTAGAAGGAAGATAATGTGTCATATAGGAGTCACCCACAAACAGTACATTTGTGGAATTTCAGGGATAGGAATGAAAATGCTTTTACAGTTAAGTTAACAATATCAAGAATTCATGAGTTGGGCCCTGGGAGATAGCTCAGTGGAGTAAGTGCTTCCCCAGCAAGCGCAAGGGCCTGAGTTCAATCCCTGGTTCCACCAAAAAAAAAAAAAAGAATTC
>NW_004524697.1:8548254-8549510 GCF_000260255.1 Octodon degus
TTGCTAATTTCTCAGGTAATTTTTTTTGGGGGGGAGGACTGGGGCTCAAACTCAGGACTTTGCACATAATAGGCAGGTGCTTATTCTGCTGAGCTATCTCCCAGGCCCTGGGACACGTATTTTTTGTATGTGTGTGTAGTTCTTTGTCACAGGGTCAGATGTAGTGAATTTAGAAGCATCTCCCTAACAACATCTCAGTTTGTTGTTAAAATAGAATGCTTGGAAAGCTGTGGCATTTCAAGGCAGAGACCATGACAAGTAAGTATTAATTTCCAGCCTTTACCCATTGGTGTGTAACATGTCTTACAGAGTGCTCTTCCTGATGGAATGTTAACTGTTTTCTGCATGACTTCATATGTAAACTTAGAGAAGAGAGCACTTAGTTTATTAGCCTTTTGTAGCCTTCCACCTGTAGCTTGACAACAGTGTGGCCCCCATTTCTGATATTTAGCCTATGATTGGTTGCATGCACAATTTTCAGAAATTGGAGAGCAATTTGAATGAAAACACAAACTCCTACTTCATCAGTAATTCTCTATTAACATGTTTTTTTGGCCACTTTTTTAAAGGTAGTAGAAGAAAAATGAACATAACAAAAAGAACTCATTGGTAGTGCTTTTCCCAAATTTTATAGGTTGCCTATTTCATAAACTTTCTGTGTGTAAAGTTAACAGAGGGTTGTTAACATTCCCATAATATTTAATAAAAATAAAATACTGGCCCTGCATCATGCCCCATGATAGCACATGATTCCATGTGACCAAATTTATGAAGTAGATACTGGCATAATTCCTTTTGACTGACAATGAAACTGTGTCATAGGATAGTGAATAGCAGAGGTCACCTAGCTTGGGAGTGGCCGAAATTCTATCTCAGTCTTATACTGACTTCTTTGATTGGAAAGAATCTTATTTAAAATTAAGCTCTGGAGTAAAAAATTGACAATTACTGAAATGTGGTGAATACAATTCATGTGATTATTTTTGTTCCTTCCTGAAAAGTGAGAGCCAAGGAATGAGAGACTCTAAATTCATTGGAATGAGAAGTCAACAGCTGAGTTGACGCTGAGTTAGTGGGAGAGGAAGGTGAAAGACCCAGGGTGTGCAAAGGGTGAACAGGGACACAAACCTGAGCCACAGAAACCTTGAGCCCTGGGTTGCTCTGAAGATAGAAGGGAGGCCTGGGGTGGAATCCAAGAGGACTGGTTGAAAACTCATAGGTGGACAGCCAGCCCCACCCCCCATTGCTCGTGGATC
>NW_004524697.1:8550750-8561616 GCF_000260255.1 Octodon degus
CTGGCAAGCACAAAGGCCTGAGTTCAATCCCTGGTACTGCCAAAAAAAAAAAAAAAAAAAAAGAAAGTCAGATGAAAGTATAGATTTAGTTTTGACATTGTAAATTTCAAAAAGAACAGAGAGAATGAAGATAAAAGTTAAAGCAATATTAGAAAATTTCCTGTATACATGAGGGCTTCCAGACTGAAAGAGCATATTGAGTATCTTCTAGAGCGTCTGCACAGCGTCACTGATGATCACCATGAAATTTCAGGTCCCAGGAGTTAAAATGCAAACTACACATATTCCTAGAAGGAATAAGTCATAAAGAAAAGTTCAGAAACCATAGTGGTGCGACACTTTGTCACAGAAACTAGACTAGGAGGCAATTCCTCCGAACTTCTGAGGGAAATCTTGTAATTTCAAACAAGGCTGAACTGTCAATTCGGGTGAGGATGGAATGAAGACATTTTTCAGATGAGTAGGGGATGGGAAGTTCATGTAGTGTACAGCTTTCCTGGAAGCTACTGGAAGACATGATTTTGGCAAATAAGAGTAAAATAAAAATGTGGCGTATATGACATTTAAGAATCAGGGGGACTAGGGCAAGAAGAAGTGATGTGGAAGAGAAGCCCTAGGGAACAGCTATGCGTTTGAGAAAGATGTGAAGAGGGAGAAGGTGCTGGGGATCCCAGAAGAGGTGGTTTTTTTTTTTTTTTTTTTTTTCAGTTTAGAGGCTACTTTATGAGCACCCAAAAATATCAATAGAAAATGTATGAGAAGATGCCCCGCGACTGCACTGGGGTCTCAACAGGACCTGACAGAGTTATAATTTACGCTTTTCTTTTTCTTTCTTTTCTTTTCTTTTCCCTCATCTCCCTCTCATCCTCCTTCCTCTCTGTTTCTTGCCAAGACCAACAGTCAGAAAGTAAGGCTGTTTGAATAAATGAATGAATGAATAAGTGTAATTTCAAAAATTAATGTTGGATCACTTCTATTTGTATAGTCTCCAAAGTAATTATTTTGTTGCATAAGCAATTCGATATTTTGTCCTATTAGTGTGAAATATGCCCAGGTCATGTAAGTAGCAACATTGAATTTCTGGAGGTAAAAATGTCAAAAATGTCTGCATCTGCGTGAATGATGGCACCAATTGCTGCTGCGAGTAACCTCCTAGCTGCTTTTGCCGATGGAAAGCACTCAGTACAGAGCCGGCTCTTGGATTATGCCACATAGCGTGCACTTTTGATTTCTGTACAGTTCATGAGAACATTCTACTTCAGTTCAAAGTAGTGTCCTAAAGCATATGCTAAACTCAACATAAACACAGCAGTAAGTATAAGTTCTCCTAGAGTAGAAATGTTGGTGTTTATAAATTCCATGTGAAAATAGGTCAGGTGAAATTTGACACTAGGAGGAAAATGATCTCACTGTTTCAGGATTCATATCTGATGGATTACTCACAGCCAGGTGGAATGTAGTTAGCGAAGGGTGTATAATATGCTTATTTTACCGTCTCACCTCCAAAATGAGGGTGATTCCAGACCACGGGGACTGTGCAATCAGGCTGATAGATATCTACTGGAAAGAAGTGAATTCAAAACATTGACACATTCATCTCAGACATACATAAAGTTGAAGTAACTTTTGATCCCTTTTTGGGGGCCAAACTTAAGAAAATGGTATCATACTCAGGCTAACATCCCACTCAGCAGCAGAAGGGCCTCCTGAGAGCACCTCGGCCTGCTGGAGGTCTTGTTTCCTTCATTCAAGCCCAACTTTGCGTGTTTGGGGTGTAAGCCGGATCCAGGTTGAGGTCTGCATATTGGCAGCCTGCATTTCATTTACTCTGTGCTGCTCTAGTGTGTAAGAAAGTCAGCAGGTTAAGTATGTCCCAAGGTCCGATGCAAAAGAGGACCGGTTGCTCTGAATGTAGCACCAGGCAAAATCCTAAAATCAAAGTCAGTTGAGCTTTTCAGTTGCGCTGAATAAAAGTGCCAGGAACTTAGATAAAATGGAAATATATACTTCTTCTTCCCATTTCATTTCCAATTTTTGTTGGAATACAATTGGATTTACTTAGATTACTTACTACTATTACTAGAGTATAAAATAGGATTTCCTCTTAGAAAGGTAACTTATGTTAACACAAAATAAAAAAATGCAGATTTACCTAGCTGATGGCAATACAAAAACAGGCAATAGTTTTTAGCATAACTAACTTCTCAAGTGCTAGGACTTCTAGGACCTACAAACTGCTTTTAGAAATCCAATTTTGTGTAAAAATTAAAAACAATATTACATTTCTCATAAATAGCTGTTTATGAGAGAGTTTTAATAATGTCAACAACCAAATGTAATCCTGCCTTTCAAAGACAGATTAGAACAAATATGAAGTGAAACCCTTGCTGTCCTAGAATGCCTCATCATGAACAGTCCTCTCTGTGTAAAATTGCTTTGCAATACAGTAAAAGTAAATATGAATATTGCACACTTGTTTTAGAGAATAAACTTTGAAGAAAGCAATAGTACAAAGAAAACGAAGGCATCAGACATTCATCTGAAGCAAGAATTTACCCCAAAGGCTAAAATTGTTTGGGAGTCCAAGCTACAATCTCTATTTTAGAAATTACACAGAACAAAAGACATTTTTATTTGTTATGGTCTTGCACTCAAGCCACCCTTTATGGCTTTATTCCTTTTGCTGCAAACATTATTCGGCATAATGATATATCCCTGAAACCAGATGGCATATGAACTACTTCAGCAAAGAGAGGACTAGAAAATAGTTGTGGTCTTTCCAGAAATGTTTCACAACTTTCACATTTAATGGCAATTACTAGTTTGAAATTGTAGCTCAGGCATGTAATTACCCATAATTGACCTATTTAGAAACTTTTGAAAGCAAAAACAATACCAGATAGCTGCACCTACTCGGACACAAACAGCGAAGAAATAGTATGTTATTCACTCGATTGTTTTACTAGCTACCTATCAGGAGACTCACAGCTGGCGTCCCTCAAATGCTACCTCCTATAGATACATGCGTCAGTGTGTCTAAACAATGAAGCAGATCTAAAGAACTCCGGGAGATGGAGCAGGGTATGCAACAAAGACAGTATTGAGGATTTCAGAGTAGAGCTAGAGTAGAATACGAAGCTCTAGCAAAAACACAGCTGGAATGTAGACACAGAAATTAAGTGAATGTACTTAAGTAGCGCCTTCTCCGAGCGTCATTAAAAAGCTCTAGAATCACGTACATCCTCACAACAGCCTTGATAAGAGAAGCCTGCAATATCCTACCAAGGAGCTGCCACGGCCAGAGATACACGGCATGAACTTGTGGCCCTCTGACAGCAAAGTCTGAGGTTTTGATTGCAATTAATTTATAGCTTCCTTTTCAACAATGGAGCCAATCTGTGCATTCATGTTTAAATGTGACATGACCAGCCAACTCATTTCATGAAAATCTGTACATTTTTATCAAATTAGTTTAATAAGTACATTATTCTTAAAATCAAGAGTGTCTAATTCTCTGCTACATATGGAAAGGGTTTTTTTAAAAAAAGCATTGATTCCATTGTTACTCACAAGGTCTGTGCAATTCTAACTTCAGTCAAGTAGGGAAATAGTCATTCTTAGGTTGACTAAGAGAGTGCAGTGTCTACTTCACACATGTAACAGAAACCAACTAAAATAAACCTCTCCAGTAGTAATGTTCTCACCATTAGGTGATACATTAGTTTGAGTGAAAAACTTATGCATGCACGGAAAAAATAAATCAATGGTAAAAAAAAATTGGCAATCTACTGTATTTCAGTGTGCGGTAAATGGAAATAAATTCTCTAGTAGTAAAAGTTGTAGACATGGAGTGAAATTTAATAAATATGAATTAGGGAGAGATTAGTTGAGAGCCATCATTTAAAGCTATCCAGCTATTGGAAATAGGCTTGCTCAGTAAAATCACAACCAGGGTTTCACGTGGGTGGAAGAGGCTGGAAATGACAAAGTGGATCACGTAGTGCCGAAATGTGACTGAGATATATAGGAGGATAAAAAAGAAGTGGGACTCACACTGGATATGGCTCCCTTGACTCGTTTCTTCTAAGAATGGCAGTTATTCTTTATGAATAACAGTTGGGGGACTCCAAGATGATGCTGTTCTGCTCAGCCTTACCTATCTGGGCACAAAAACCCTCTCCTATAGCTCTTTTCTCCCATCTTCTTTCTCTGCTTCTCTCCCTGGAACTTTTCTTCTATTACCTATGGAGTTTTTTGTCTTTTTTTTTTTTTTTTTTCAGTACCAGGGATCGAACTCAGGACCTTGTGCCTCCAAGGCAAGCACTTATTCTACTGAGCTATCTCCCCGGCCTGGAGTTTCTTGACTATTTCTAGCTGGTATTTCTGTTTTCTCAACTTTTTCATTGGAAATGCTTTGTCCTAACTGAAATCTAGCTTTCCTTTATGGTGCCACTAACTCTACCATGAACTGCCCTTAACAGGGAGATTTGCCCGTTTCATGTTTCCCAAAGCTACTGTGAAGACAGCCTTGTTGCTATCACCCCATGTCTGCTTTCAAATGCTCCACCTATAATCAGTCTCTTCCCCTGCTGTCACCCACAACCTTGGCCATTTCCTCACTTTTCTGCATGACTTTACCATTTAGCATTTGGTTTTCTGCCATCCTCTTTGGCCATCATCCATGTTAGTGTTCCTTTTGACATCATGACTTCGTTGTTCTTTGACTGCTTCCTATACTCCTGTGACCTTAACTTCCGCTTCAATTATCCGCCCAAGCAAACATACCTTAACTTCTTTACATCATTTTGAAGAAGTTTTTCTTTAAGATTTGAATTTCCAAGATTCTCTCTTTGATCACAACCGCCATTCCCTTCACATATTTTCTGATCTTACACTTCTGCAAGCCATTTTTGTTCTTGGTGTTACTTTCATTTTTTTCCATCCCTTCCATGTTTCCCCCCCTCTTAACCTCTGATCTGGCTTAATCTGTTTTCTTCCTTGATCCAATACACTGTTTGGAATAGTGCTGTTGGAGACACTTCCTGAGAATCATCAAATTAAATATAATAGCATCACGCTGGGCCAAGACTGCCAGCTGTACAGCTTCTATCTCTGCCCACAAAATGCTGACAGTGGCTGAACTCAAGTCATGACAAGACACTCACAGAACAGCTGATGAGTTTTTGCTCTTAATTTCCATGGGTTCTCTCTAGGAAACGTACCAGTGTTTCCTTGATACCCCTTCTCTTTTCTCAGAGTTCTCACCCTTCTTTAGTCTTCATAACTTCTCAGTGACCCCAACTATTCTTCCTTTTCACAGATGGCTGCGTTGCATGCTTTCCTGACACTGTTGTAGCATCAGTTGGAATCTCAGCCTTCGCTTCATTACATCTTTTCTCCTTTGCCACTGTTTCTAAAGGAATTTTTTTTTTATATATTTTAGGGAAGGGTCTAGAAGATGTTAAGGGTCTTACTGCTAAATCAGACTCATAGTGACCTGTTTACAGCCTCCCAAGAGCTGGGATTACAGGTGTGCTTGTCACTATGCCCAGTCTCAATTGCCATCTCAATGCACTCCATGGGTGGGGCTGGCACAGCAGGCCCAGGGATCAAACCCCTGGCCCCTGCCCCTGCTTGCAGGAGCTTTAATCTGCTGAGCTATTTGACTGGCCCTCTTTGCCACTGTTTCTGAGGGAAAAGTTTTATCCTTCTTTGTGTGGAGGGCTTTATACTATGGAACATTCAATATTGGTCTTTCAAATATTTGTCTCATTTTTGGTTGTGAAATTATAAAATAGTTTATTCATATCACTTTTTTGCTAGCATCTGAGTTATGTAGTTGCAACAGGGGGGATGGGCATCTTCTCTAGGGAAGGATAGCTGTTAGAAGAGAAAGTATGTATGGAAGAACAAAGTCATTTTGGGATATAGGACATTTGCTGGGCAGGGCTTTTAGGATGGGCTCCAGAAGTGCAAGTTGGCTCCTGAAGCCAGTGGTTTCTACACAGGTAGGACTGCAAGGGAGGAGGCACGAGCATTCAGCACCAGGGCCTTCTGCCTAGGTGTGCTCAGCAGAGAGCTTAGCTACTAGCATTCCGCAGCAAGCCTCTGTGATAAGAACGCAATCTGTTGAGGTTTAGTGGGAAAGGGAGGATCAAGAGTACTTATTTCTTTTAAAGCAGTATTTTATGATTATAAAAGTAACAAATTATCACTTAAATATTGGAAAATTGGAAATAGCAAGAAAATATGTCATAAGGATACTGTTGTTTTAAAAGTTGGAAAACAGAATAGTTAATAAGAAAATAAAATCTGCTCTAAATTCTGTCAAAGAACCATTCATGATGTTTTTGTATATTTCTTTCTAATACATGAAAAATCATGAGTGTGAGTTGGTTGAAGTGTATTTTGTGTAATTTATTTTTTATTCAGTTGGTATTAAAAAGGTACACATATCATTTATACTTGTCACTTACCACCATATATTAATACTGTGACATCAAGTTCACAAAATTTTCTCTAAACATGTTCATGTGTGATTCCATCTTACTCCTGAGCTTAGCTGCTTCCTTTTTAAAAAATAAAAGGCCTCTAACTGGGAGAGACTGCTCTTTTCCACTTATGCTGTAATTCCCAAAGGGGCTCCTACACACATTTATGCAAAATGAGACGGACATATTTCATCTCTTAGTGATGGTTGAATACCGCTTCAAATGTACATTGGGTGTCTCTAATTATGCATTATTCACTAAAAAATAATCCTACCCACAAGCGAGGACTCAGCTTTTTTCTGGAAATGTAATTAAACATTATCTTCATCAAGAGACTAGCACAGCAAAAAGTATTATCCTAATACCTAAGAATGTGATTGGTGTTAGAGCCAATATTTACATGAAAAAAAAAATCATGAGGCATTAAAATGTCATTCCTTAGTTAAAAATTTCATGCTTCAGGAAACTTCCTAATTGGACTTGCCATTTCAGGGAGGGGCTCTCTTCAAAGCGACCCAACACCAACGCAGTTAATGGAAATTCATCATCGTCACATTACATTTGTGAAGAGAACATATCCGCACGGCCAAGACCTGCAGAATTATGATTGTGACCACGCTTACATGCCTTACGTATCGGTCAAGTGTTAGGTGAGTGTGCAGATGTGTGTGCATGCATGCGTGTGTGTGATTTCAGAATAATAATTTGAAAAGACCAGCTTCTGCTCTAGTTTTTCCCTTTCTATAATTTGAAGGCTCCTCTGGCTCTATAACTTGCATTTCTCCTGTTAATTAAATTACTTTGTTATTTGACCCAACTTTGCAGATAAAGAAAATAACTTTGCCAGGAATAGAAGCTGATGCATATTAAATCTTCAAATCAAAAACAGAACGGTTTATGTTCTAAATGTTAAATAGAACAGACAGTATTTGGTTTATACTAATTCTAATTTAAGAATTGTTCTTTGTAGGACTTTATGCATATGTGAATGTGCATGTTATGGCTAAAATGATCTTCTGAGATTATTGATAAATCAAAGCTAATGTTCTTGTCTCTTTCATCTTTGTGTCCTTGGTTCTCAACATTAACCAACACTTCACAGATAGTAGAAGCAAGGGAATGAAAAAATGTGCTACATTGTAAAATGCATGTATGTACATAAAAGGACCTTCTCACAATTACTTGGCTATTACATCTCTTTGGCTATTTGTTACATTATTTCCCTGTGTTGTTTCATCTCCACATTCATGTTTTGTTTTTTTTAACTTGCCAGGTAAGGCTTGTGAAACAGTGGGATTTAGCAAACCATTTGTACAGCTAATGTCAAAGTGGAATGTAGTGAGATCTTGAACTTTAGATTAGTGGAGGATAAAGGATGGGAAAATGTTCAACATTCAGAGTTACACTGCCCAAGCCACACGCTGGAGTTTGAGCTGCCGTCCAACATAAACAGGACAAGAAGGGAGTAGCACAGAAGCTCTCAGCCCTTCATCAGAAGTCTGGCATCTGATGGGGGTGTTAACCTGTCAAGTGCACACACCTTGAATTAGTTTGACTGTACTGGGGCCAACTGACATAGCAAAGATGTACTAGCGAGTGAAAATATCCTCCTAATCTTTCCAAATGTGCCAGTTTCTCCAGAATGTGTTAACGCACAGTAATAATCAAGTAAACACACACAAAAAATTAGGTAACAATGAAATAGATTCCTAAAATGGAGCACAGCTGGGACTTGCTTCCCCAGGGTCCTGCAGGAAGAAGAGGGGAGGGAGGATGGGGGAAGAAGGGGGGAAGGAGGGTGCAGGGAGAGAGGGAGGAGAGGGGGAGGGGAGGGAGAGGGGGAGGAGGGGGGGAGTTTTTTAAAACTTATAAAAAAGAGAAAGGGTCCCCAAAGTAAGTCAACTGGGCAAACCTTTCTAACCTAATTTTACCTTACCAGATTCTTAGGGAATTCTTCATGTCTACTCAGCTGATGCCAGTTGGAAAACTGTTGTCAAATGAAAACACTCTGGAATAGGGAGGGTTTGAAAATAGAAATCCTGTTTTATTTATGTAGTTAATCAGAAGAAATGGAGTTGCCACTGTGCTGAGAAATCTTTCTCCTTTTTTTTTATTTTTTAGGGAAGGGTCCACAGGGTGTTCAGGTTCTCATTACTAGATTGGACTCATAGTGATCCACCTATTTACAGCCTCCCAAGAGCGGGGGTTATAGGTGCGTACCACCATGCGTAGTCTCAATTGCCATCTCAGCGTGCCCCGGGGGCGGGGCCAGCAGGGCAGACCCTGGGATTCAACCTCCGGCCGGCCCCTGCACCTACTTGCAGGCACTTTAATGGGCTGAGCTATTTGGTCTCCTTCCTTGTTGATTTGCTCTTGTTCCATTCACTCAAAAAATATTTTTGGTATCATAACGTCAGTCTAAAAACAAACAAACAAACAAACAAACAAACAAACAAACAAAAACTATCTATCTGCTGCTCTAGGATGTGGTGAAAGAGGAAAGACAAGAAAGGTCCCTACTGTCAGAAAATCAGTGCTCTAATTGTGGAAAAAAAGTAGTATGCAAATCAAAAAGCAAGTAAATAAGTATAAGGAATAATTATGTGTGTGCAGTAATCAAAGGAAGCATTTCTTTCTGGAGAGAGGCTGGGTTGTTGCTTTTGATTGGGTAGTTGGGAACGGGGTGACATTAAGCTGGGATTTTAAAGACAAGGAGGAGCCAGCCTCTAGCAGCAAAACATTCCAGGGAGTAGGACATTCCAGGCAAGGGAACAACTTGTACTTAAATGTATGTCTAGGAGTGGAGAGGACCCATAAGGAACTTCCAAATATAGAAAGCCTGGCACAGTTAATCACTGATAAAGAGAGTGATACAGTGTGCTATTTCCTTCTCTCCTATCTCTCAGACTGTCTCGTTCTCCCCATGTGCAGTGAGGAGACATTCTCTGGTTTTATCCAGTGCTTATCATTATGAAGATAAAGCTCCTCTTTGTCAGCCAAGAATTGTACTGAGGTGACACCCAAATCCCTAGTGCCTTAGTATGAGTGAGTTGATAGAACTTGCCTCTTGAGACAAGATCTGCAGAAACAACGGGGGTCTAAGGGTGGGAGTGAGTACAAGGACAAAGAGAGAAGCAAAGGTCATGAATGCAATTATGTTGAAGGACTGATGCAACCTGAAATCATTCTGTCCTTTTAAGAGAGTACATGAGGGCTGGGGGTTGGAGGGCTCAGTGGTAGAGTGCTTACTTAGCCTGCAGGAGGCCCAGGTTTGATACCCAGCCCTGAAAAAAGACAGACAGACAGACAGACAGACAGACAGACAGACAGACAGACAGACAAAACAATGCTACTAGTTTTTCTTTTGGAAACTGGGAGAAGAAAAGGTGGTAAGAATAGGAGTGGAGAGAACTGTTGATTCGCTATGGAAAACATTAAAAAGCATTGTATGATCATTTTCCTAATCAAACTGGCATGTCCTTTTATTGCAGTGTGGCACTGCGGCACCGCAGTGGCAAAGGGACACAGCTTTCCCTGCTACCCTCTCTTGCTTCTGCAGTGCAAGTGGTTGCTTATTGCTTGTCCACAGATTTAGGACTGAGATCCTTCCTACCTTTCTTCTGTATGATGGAGGAAAAGCATAGAAAAAAGAAAGAAATGGGGTTTGGAATCAGTGTCCTGTTTTGTGCAGTTTAAGAGGTGGGCAAACTGGAAAATCATGTCCATGCCAATCTATTCGACGCGCCCTGACAACCACCTACGAGGGGGCCGCACACAGTATCATGCAGAGCTTTCTTCCTGGGAATCCCTTACAGAATACCCATCTCCTGAGGACCATTTTGGTGAGGGGAAAAAGGAGCAGGGGTTTTCCTAGTGACCCATATGGTGTTTTTGTTTTTGATTCTTTGGGAGTGAGTGTATATGTATGTGGTTTTTGGTCTTGTTTTGTTTTCTGTGAGATGATAGGAGTAGTTGAACCCAGGGGCACTCTGCCATGGTGCTATATCCCCATCCCTCTTTAAAATTTTATTTTTTTCTGAGGGGATCTGGCTGACTCTGTCAGATACAGAAGTTATATTTTTTGTTATATAAGTCTTGCTTTATCTTGGTCTTAACCATCTAGCAGAAAAGTATAAAAGCAAGGTATAAAAAGTAAAGCTATATTAATATGCTGAGCTGTGAAAGGCTCAAGTTAACAACTTCTGACATTGTAGGTCCTACGGATAACCCACTACTATTATGGACTATTGGACTATATTGGATTACTCTGCTGAATTCATGCACCTACAATATATGAATGGCAATTGGAATATACATTTCTAACAAAAGTAAACAAAAAGGGGGATATGAATGAAGGACCCTTTTGTAGTGAAAA
>NW_004524697.1:8562394-8583698 GCF_000260255.1 Octodon degus
ATAATATTCAAATAACGGAACTTAACAAAAAAAAGGGATACAGATGAATGTCCATTTTGTATCTGTGTATTCAAAGTGGTTAGGACAGATATATAGTTACATTATCTTAATGAATAGAGGGATTTGTTCTAATGGTGTTTGTAAATAAGATATCATGTACAGCAATTAACCACTAGGAAGAGAGTATGCAATGTGTTAATTATTGAAACTGGCCTACCAGTTTGGTTTGAAACTGTCTCATTGCTATTTGTTTCTCAATAAAATTATGAAAAAATGAGATATCATGTCTGCATCTTGTACTCTAAATAACTACTATGAAGACAACAATATGCAATGTATTAATTATTGAACTGTCCTACAAACCTGTTTTGAAACTATCTCATTGCTACTTCTTTCTCAATAAAACTAATATAAAAAGTAAAATTTTATTTTTGAGACAAGGTCTTACTAAGTTGCACAAGACAGGCTCAAATTTTCGATGTTTCATGTTAGTCTCTAAGTAGCTGGGGGTACAAGTGTGTGTCACCATGGCTGGCTTGAGCCACAGGTTTATTTTGCATCTTCAGGCATCTTTTGTAAGAAAGGGGAGCAGCCCAATTTGGTGCACACAGAATGAGGAAAAGACTACAACAACAAGCAGCTTGTTTTTGCTTCTTCACTCCGTGCTTCCTCTGAGAAAACATGACTGAAGCATGCTGCTGCCACTTCTGTCGACTGTCAAGAGTATCAGTCACTGAGTCACAAAAGCAACTCTCTTGATGTTTTCTTGTGTAAGGACTGCACCGCATGGCCCCATAGCAAGTGGGAAAGCAGTTCCCCAGATCTAGAGTTCTGGGTCCCTGGTACTCACCAAGCTGAAGACATTTAATTATACTCAGCTTTCTCTTGAGGGACAGTGTCAGAGGCAAAGATAGTGGGAGATGCAGAAACTGGAGTTGATGCTGGAGCAGAATAAAAGAAATAAAGGTAAATGGAAAAGAGATGAGGAAAATGAAGATGGCAGGATGGCAGCAGAGAAAAAGCCTCTCCAATATTTGGATGCAGATGACAGAATATAGCTATATGAAGGAGAGAAGGTGGATAAATGTGGGTTTGTGGGACCCAGCAAGGACCTGAAGCAGGAATCAGAGCCCATGGGGAGAGTGAAGAAAGAAGCTGCAATGCAGAGGGGGGCTATGGCAAGAGGAGCTTTCTCTCTGAGCCTGGCTCACAGTACAGGGGGTCAGCTCAAGCCTGCAGAAGCAGGGTGACTGCTGCTGACCCTAAGGCATCACTGAGGAATGCACCAATGGAATGCGGCAGCAGATGCCATGGACTGTAGTGGCTGGTGAGTTATTTGGATTTGGATGCCCCCCAGGAGAAGGTGATTGGATGGCAGTCATTTTGGAGAGGGGCTCATGGAAGACCAAACTCAGAGCAACTGCAGGATGGTTCCATCTATTGGCTCCAAGCATCAGGGTGAGGCAAAGCTGAGTTCAAGCTGGGAGGAGGTCAGGGAGCACAAATCAAGCCAGCAGATAGCTGAGTTAGACCTAGAACAACCCACCTGAAGTGTTTTAGGCTGAAAAACTTGGGTCCAGGCCTCACAGCCAGAAACCAGAAGCAGCTTAAACTTCAGTGGAACTTGAGGCCCCACTTTGTTGGGCTCATGATAATCCTACTGCTGGCTTGCTGGAGTCAGTCAGCATGGAGCCGGGCTCTGTCTGCCTGCTGTGTCAACTGGTGAAAAAAGAGACATACCCTGAAGTGGAGACTTTTTTCTCTGCTTTTCTTCCTTTCTTTGCTCTTTAATTTCTCCCTTTCTTGATTTTTTTTATTGTGTTTATATGAAAGAGAACATTATTTTTTATTTTTTTGTTGTTAGTTTAGTTCTCTTCTTCTTTCTGTTTCTTCTTCTTCTTTTACACTAGCTCCCAAAGCTTAGCAATCCACTTTGATCTCCAGCCTTGCTTCTAATCCCTTTCTCTTTTTAAATTTCTCTGTTTTCCCCATCCCCTTTTGAATTTTCTCCCTTGAGGGTAAAATTGCCATATTGAGTGCATATTTACTTATTTATTAAAACCTGTCCACATGGTTGAAGGTAGCATAGTAACAGTTGCCATAGTTTGTCATTTCCTGGGGCATGTTTCATGCTGTTGTTATTATTGATTGTACTAACTTAGGAAAGATGACATAACTCCTCTAATCATTTGTTCTTCCTTGTATGCCAAGACTGAGATTGTCTAAGGGTCATAAATAATAGGATAGGCCTGTGCCAAAGAACCAGGGACTAGGCCAAATCGGTAGCAATTTCTCATCCCCAGTAACTTGAAGAGGTAAGCTCTTGCAACAGCCTTAAAACCTCAAAGGAAAGATATATCTGGAAGGCATCTCTGAGAAGTAGTCATTTCCTAAGGGTTCTTCATACTAGCAATAAAGATACCCATGGTAAACAATTTACAAGCATAAGTGCAGGACCTAAACTAAAAAAAAGCAAGAAAAGACACAGAAGCAGGATGCATTTCCAGACTTGTAGCTCACCAAAGGCAGACTGAGGAGGCAATGAGGTGGAACAACTTGAAAGTCCATCCACCTGAACTCTCTGAAGTGATAACAGCAAAAATAACAAAGCAGGTTAAGGAGTCTATGGAAAAAAATAAAATCAGAAATAATGTCTCAGGGGCTGGGGAGATGGCTCAGTAGGATAAGCGCTTGACTGGCAAACGCAAGGATCTGAGTTCAATCCCCGGTTCTGGAAAAAAAAAATAATAATGTCTCAAATAACTTCAGAGATGATGACCATAATGGAGGGCATGATTAGTGAATCTAGAAGATAGTGATAAAAAATAAAGTAACTTAGGAAAATGATGGAAATCATGAATGCCCAACATAAGAAAGAAAGAGAATCCATGAGGCAGATTCAAACACGCATGCAGAAGTTTAAAAATTCCACTGAAAGTATGTGCAGTGGAATGAACAAGATATATAGAATATGAGATATGAAACACAGGACTGGGGTTAAACATCATGAAAAGGAAGATTTCTTAAAAATAACAAAGGATCACAAAAATCAATCCAACAGTTGCTAGATGATGCCAAGGATGTCATAAGATTGGTCAGAGTAACTGACAGAGGAGGAGATAATGCAAATGACTCAAAAAACATGTTCACAGATTCCATGACAGACAAATTCCCAAGCATGAAAAAAGAATTTGACATACAGAGAAGTGAGGCATACAGAACTCTAGTTAGCCATGATAAAATAATCTACCTCAGGAGATTATTATCTACATATAATAGTCAAGATCCCAGAAATTCAACACAAGAACAGAATACTAAAACTTGCTAAAGAAAAAACCCAAATCATTTACAAAGAAAAGCCTATCAGAATTGCTGCAAAAATTTTGACACAAATACTTAGGAGAGTAAACTGAAATATTTCAACCCCTTAAAGAAAACAAACCCCACCTAAGATTGATGTAACCCACAAAACTTTCTTTAAAAACTGATGAAGAAATGAGATATTCTGTGACAAGGAACACCTGAAGAAATTCATAACCATCAAACCAGCACTTTAAAATGTTCTGAAGGGGCTGGAGAAATAGCTCAGTGGTCTAACGTGCCTGCCTAGGCAAGCTTAGGTAAGCAGAAGGACCACGGTTTGATCTCAGCCCCACATGTCCTACCAGCCCCAACCCCAGGGTTTGAGCTGGCCACACACACAAAAAAAAAATTCTAAAGGACATTCTATACAGAGATAATGAAGACTACATCTCCATATATCTCAACAGAATGAACCCACTAGACAAGGAAAACAATTAAACAGAGGAGGGAAATGGAGCCAGCAATAAGGAAATAACATGACAAGGATAAATCAATATATATCATTTATAACTACATATGTAAAAGAAGCCTGAATTCACCAATCAAAAGAAATAGTCTGGCAGAATAACTCAAGAAACAAGGTCTAAAAATATGCTGCATAAAAGAAGCACATTTAATTAAAAAATAAATGCATAGACTGAAATTCAAAGTATATATAAAAAAAAGCATGTGACAAATACCTGGAAAATAGCCGGAGTAGAGGAGCAGCTATCCAATTTGCACACAAAGTGATTTTAAAGACAACATTGATTAAAAGAGACAGAGTGGGTCACTGAATCCTTGTTAAGGGAACAATTCAAACATAATAGATAGGAGTCATAAATATATATGCACCATATACCAGCACACACTACTATATTAAACAAATATTATTAGAGGGGCTGGTGAGATGGCTCAGTGGTCTAAAGCACCTACTTAGAACAAGCTTAGCAAAGCACAGGGACCATGGTTCAATCCCCCAGCACCACATGCCAGCCAGCCCCGCCCCCTGGTGGGCTGAGCTGGCCACACACACACACACACACACACCCCACAAATAAATAAATAAATAAAATTAAAAAAATATTAATAGAGATGAAAAATCAAACATACACTAATACAATTATAATGGGGGTCATCAATAACCCATTGTCACAAACAAATAACAAACAAACAAATCAACTGGACAAAGAAAATTAATGAAGGCATACCAGAACTGAACCAAATTTTTGAACAAATAGACATGGTTTATTTGTTTACAAAGTGTTCCACCCTACATCATAATACACATTCTTCTTAGTGGCACATGGGATGTTCTCCAAAATAGACCACATACTAGCTCATAAAATGTCCTTAAGTAAATGAAAAGGAATTGAAATTATCCCATTCATATTGTCAGAACATAGTGCCTTGAAATTGAGAATCAATTGCAAAAGATACCCACAAAAAATTCATAAGCACATTCAAATTTAATAACACCCTTTCAAACAACTGAATGAGTCACACATAAAATTAAAGAAGAAATCAGACAGTTTCTATAATTAGATGATATGCAAATATAACATATGAGAAGTCATGGGACTCAGTGAAAACAGTTCTATGTAGGAAATTTATAACTGTAAATTTGCACATCAGGAGAAGAGAATGAGCTCAACTAATAGCTAATAGCCTAGATTGAACCTCAAGCTTCTAGAAAAAGAAGAGCAAGTGAAGCCCAAAGCTCATATGAGGAAGGAAATAGTAAAGATCAGAGTAAAAATTAATACAGTTGACATTAAGAAAACAATGAATCAAAGTTTCTTTTTTTTTTTTTTTTTTTTTTTTTCCAGTACCAGGGATTGAACTCAGGACCCTGCGCTTGCCAGGCAAGCGCTTATTCTCCTGAGCTATCTCCCCAGGCCATGTAGAGTCAGTTCTTTGAAAGATTAAATAAAATTCACAAACCTTAGCTAACCGTATCAAACAAAAAAAGGAAGGAAAAGCTCAAATCTATGCAATTACAAATGTAAAGGGTGAATTCACAATGAATCCTGCAGAAATCTAGAAGATAACTAATACTTACTTCAAGAACTGTATTCTAATAAGATAGAAAACAGAAGAAATGGACAGATTCTTAGATATATATGAATTAGCAAAGGTGAATCAAGAAGATATAAAGATTCTAAATAAACAATTATCATCAATGAAATTAAAGATATAATTAAAAACCTAGCAACACAGTAAAGCCCAAGTCATGATGGAGTCACTACTGAATTCTGCAAGAAACTTAGAGATGAATTCATGTTCCCATTGCTGAAACTCATCAGTGAAATTAAAAGGGTTGCAATACTCCCAGATTCATTCCTGGAAGCAAGCATTAGCCGATGCCCACGCCAGAGAAGGATGCAATCAAAAAAGAGCTACAGGCTGATCTCCCTACTGAACAGAGAAGTAAAAACCCTCAATAAGACATTAGCAAACAGAGTGCAGCAAATCATCAAGAGGTGTATACCCAATGAATCCTACCAGGTAGGATCCACTCCAGAGATGCAGGAATGGTTCAACATATGCAAATCAATAAATGTAATATACCATGTTACCAGAGCCAAGAACAAAAATCACATTATCATCTCCATCGATGTAGAAAAAGCTTTTGACAAAGTTCAATACTCGGGCTGGTGAGATGGCTCAGTGGTCTAAAGCACCCACTTAGAACAAGCTTAGCAAAGCACTGGGACCACAGTTCAATCCCCCAGCACCACCTGCCAGCCAGCCCCGCCCCCTGGTGGGCTGAGCTGGCCACACACACACACACACACACACACACACAAAAAAAAAAATTAAAAAAAAAAAACAAAGTTCAATACTCATTCATAATAAAACCTTACAGAGACTACATGGTCTTTATTTTAGTCTGATAAAATTATCTATAACAAACCAACAGCCAACATTATACTAAATGATCCAAAACTGAAAGCTTTCACTCTAAAATCAGGAATAAGACAAGGATTTCCACTATTACCATTCTTTTTAAAATATAATTTGGAAACTTTAACCAGAACAATTAGTCAAGAGAAAGAAATAAAAATAATAATAAAAGGAAAGGAAGAGGTCAAATTATCGTAATTTGTAGATGACATGACACTATATAGAATAGTGTCAAAAACTCCATCAAAGACTAGATGCAAAAAACAAAGTGAGTTGTGTAGTTGGAAAAAAAGTCAACATACAAAACTCAATAGCATTTCTTTTTTTTTTAATGCTTTATTATTTATTTATTTATGTATTTGTGTGTGTGTGTGTGTGTGTGTGTGTGTGTGGCCAGTTCAGCCCACCAGGGGACGGGCTGGCTGGCATGTGGTGCTGGGGGATTGAACCGTGGTCCCTGTGCTTTTTTGCTACACTTGTTCTATGTACGTGCTTTAGACCACTGAGCCATCTCACCAGCCCCTCTCAATAGCATTTCTGTACACAAATAACAAATTCACTGAGAAAGAAATTAGGGAAACAACTCCTTTCACAATAGCATTCACAAGAATGAAATACGTAGGAACTGACAATACCTCATAACAAAGGAGGTAAAAGACCTTTACACTGGAAATTACAATACTCTGTAAAAGGAGTTTCAAGAAGATATGAAAAAATGGAAAGGCATTCTTTGTTCTTGGGTAGGAAGAATCAGTCTAGTGAAAATAGCTATACTTCCAAAATTTTTACATAGATTTAATGCATCAAAATACAAGTAACACGTCTCACCGAATTAGAAACTATAATTCTAAAATTCATTTGGAAACAAAAGAGACCTAAAAGAGCAAAAGCAATTCTGGTCAACAAAGGCAAGGCAGGGGATATCACAATCCATGACCTGAAATCGTACTATAAATCTGCTTTGATAAAAACAGCATGGTTTTGGAATAAACAAACAGACCTGAAGATCAAAGAAATAGACTAGAAGATACAGAAACAAATTCAAATCTGTTCAGCCACCTTAACTTCATCAAAGGGGTCAAACACTTTCACTGGAAGAAAGATATCCTCCTTAATAAATAGTGCTGGAAAAATTGTATTTCTACCTGTCAAGGACTTAAAACCAGACCTATATCTTTTGCTATGCATTAAACAAAAAATGAAATGAGTCAAAAACTTTAAATATTAAAAGAGAAACACAATCTGCTGGAAGACAGAGTATGTGGACCTCTTGAAGTCATAGGTATAGTGAAGATGTTATGAACAAAACCCATCACACAGATCCCCGAGCCCACCAACTAGACAAGATGAGCAAAGCTCACCCTCCTGAGCTGAAACAACTTATAGACAAGAAGTTATCATTGAAATAAATGGTGGAGGGTCCAGGGAGATGGCTCAGTGGAATAAGCACTTCCCTGGCAAGCACAAGGGCCTGAGTTCAATCCCTGGTTGTGCCAAAAAAAAACTGAATGGTGGCAGACATGTCCAAGGAATATTGTGAGCATTTGATCCCTTTATGAATCTTGTGATAGATTAATATGTGGAGATGGCAACTAGTGGGAAACAGAACAACACTGGAATGGCGGTAGTAAGAGGAAACAGTACCATCACGTTGGATGCCTTGGAATTAGTTTAAATAATTAAAAACCTATCAACACAGTAAAGTTGAAAAACTCATGCCCCACCTCCAAGTGTGACTTTCTCATATTAAATTTTTGTTAAAAAATAAAACCCATCACACAAGAAATATCACATAGAGCCAACAACAGAGATCTCTTATTAAAAAGCTTTGCACAGCAAAAGAAACCACCAACAAAGTGAACAGACAACCCACAGAGTAGGAAAATCTTTTTCAGTTGTCCCTTAGATAAAGGACTAATAGCTAGAATATATAAAGAACTTTTAAAAAATGCCCCCAAATTTCAAGATCCAATCCAAAGATATCCATCTGAGACAAAAAGATGCCACTCAACTGAAGAGATGGAGTAGTAAATAAATATATGAAAAAATGTTCAACATCATTGGTCATTTCAGAGATGCAAATTGAAAGAATGCTGAGATTGCATCCTACTCCCGAAAGAATGACTATTGTTAAGAAATCAGCCAATAATAAACGCTGAAGGGGCTGTGGTGTGAAAGGAACTCTTCTCCACTGTTTGTGGTAGTGCACATTGGTGCAACCATTATGGACATTAGTGTGGAGATGCCTCAAAAACTAGGACTAGAGGTCCCATTGGATCCAGTTATTCCTCTTCTTGGTATCTCCCCAAAAGAATTAAAATCATCACACCACAGACATATATCTATACCCAAATTTATAGCAGCATGTATATATCCATACCCATATCTATACCCACGTTCATAGCAGTTTGTAATAGCTAAATCTTGGAAATAGCCCAAATATCCCTCAACTGATGAATAGGTAAAAGTGGGATGTTCTCTACTTAGCCATAAAGAAGGATAAAGTGGAAACATTTCTAGCTAAAGCGTTGGACCTTGAGATCATACTTATTTTTTTTTTTTTTGACGGAACTGGAGATTGAACTCAGGCCCTTTCGCTTGCCAAGGAAGTGCTTATTCCATTTGAGCCATCTCTCTGGCCCCTGAGATCATACTTATAAGTGAAACAAATTATTATATTTTTTTCTGGCATCATAAACCAAAAGTTTTAATAAAGACTTTAAAAGTAGAGTAGATATTGTAAAATAGGAAGAACATGTTCAAATGAGGAGAAATAGGGATGAGGAGGGGAAAGAAAGGCAGGGAAAAGGAAAAACAGAATAGAAGAAAAAATGGAAACTGCTTTTATAAATAAGAAGGGCAAGAGGAGTTGAAAGGAGAGGAAGGGAATGCAGAAGAAAAAAGAAAAATTAAGATATATCATACACAGATTTGTACACAGTACAAATTCTATACCATGAATATTATCATTATGATATATAAAAATGTACTAATAAAACTTATTAATTAAAAAAAGAAATCTGCAGCTTCAGCGCACAACCGAAATGTCCCACTGTTACAATTCCTTTTTTCCTATTAGGAAACTCACTGTGGGAGGGGAGGCTTTCTATGGGACGTAAAGATACAATAAGGCTGTAAACTGGGCCCGTCCTTTTCATTTGTAAATTGAACTCTCTCTTCTCCAGTATTTATTCACAAAATCCACAGATTCCACCCTCGAGGAAACTTCGTTATCAAGTGGGTAGCATACCTATAAACTTCAGACCTATGCAGATGATTTGCATTCTCACACAGCCCTTTAAAGGGTTACCCTGACAGTCTCTAGGAATACACATCCCAGACAGGCTGTCCTGAGGACATTTAGAGGCAGTATCAAGCCCTCAAGCCCAGACCTGAGGGCCCCTCTCCCAAACCCCATTTTCTGTGTGTGTACTTTGATTCTGCTTACTAAAATTTTCTATTCCTCTCACTGACATAGTCAACAATGCTATTCCATGGTGCGAGCCTACAATCTACACTGTGTGTGGGGTGAGTTGTGGTCCCCATCTCCTCTTTGGGGAAGACCTTATGGGGCCCTGTCCAGTGACCACGCCTCCAGGATCCTGAGCGGAGAAACTCACCCTGATGGCCAAGTATGACAGACCTAGGGGACGTGCAAGATGCTTGCCGATCTACTGATGAGCATTTCTACTTGATAACAGGAGCTGGGGGCCACACTTAGAGCGAAGAGCTAATGCTATTTTCATCTCTTCCTATTAGCCATCAATTTGTTTTTTTCTCTCCCCATGATCAGCATTGAACCTGTATGAGACGAAACACTGCAGAGATTTTCTTTTTGAAAATAACTGTTCCCACCCAGGAATCGCACAATGCTACACCATTTTAAGCTTTATTATGAGAATAAGCACTTCAGTTCTGATTTCTTGCCCCTCCTATTTGTTTCCTACTAGTTTGGTTACAGATGATGAAAATGCATGAAATACAGAGAGCCCCCCAAAATAAAATTCTCCTTGAAAAAAAAATAATCATAGGGTTTTGAAATAAAGATTAGAACAAATTATTTTTTTCACTGCTGTCCACAAGAGGCACAAAAGTACCATTTTCTTCCAATCTATGAAAAGAAACACATGTGTAATAGTTTTTTACTTGGCTGTTACCTGTAGTCATTAATTATTCTATATTATTTGCCGCTGTCATTTCATGGTATTTCCCCCATTAATTCATACAATGTTCTAAACAATGAGCGAATCTTTTCCTGAGTGATCCTGATAATGTGGTAGGCAGCTGAGTTAGATAGAAACACTATCTAACCCAGTCAGACAGGGCTGGGCCCTCAGAAGGAGCCAGTAGGGAAGACAGGACCCTGCAACTTTGGGAGACAGACACCCCCGCTGTGGGCCAGACCTCAAGACAAGAGATGAGACAAAGGATTACCTCTCTAAAGGTAAACATCAGGCATTGATATTCTAAATAGGTCTCTATCACTTTAAAAAGGAAACAAAAGGTCACTAATCCAACCCCCTACAGGAAAAGCCCCAGGTCAGTATTCTTGCTGGCTTGCTACATGACTCACTTCCCCATTTGATCCTGATCTCATCAATTTTATCTGAGCAATCGTGCTTGTAATCTTATTGGTTGGCTATAGTTTTGTCCCACCTCATGCTCACCTAGTGAGTTCTCACCCTCAGACCCTCCTCACCTCCTGGTTTTGCTCTATAAAAATCCTTAGAAAAGACAGATGCCTTGGTAACCTGCTCAAGTCCCCTTTGGTTCCCCTTTTGGACAGAAGCTTTCTTTCCTCCAATAATTATGCTCTGCTCTTACTTACCCCCTCCATTGTTCCTAGAATTCACTCTTCAGTTTTAGAGAACATGAACTTGTCCCAAGTAGCTTTCAGGTGGGGAGTCTTTTTCCCCCACATCAATAACAGAGAAAGATTGGAACCCCAGAACCTCAGAACACACCAATGGCACAGGTCACCTTGTGAGTTTGAGGAGGAGAAAGCAGAGAGTAAGAACTGTTTCTTTAATTCTGTTTGTATTATCTGAATTCTCACATCAAATTCCATTTATTTTGTAATTAAAATCAACCCAGTAAGTTATAAATCATAGGAAAATGGAAAATTTAATATATATTAGAATCGTTATTTTCTACCTAGTTAAACAGCAGGTACTTTATGCAATAAGAAAACAATTAACTGATACTGTAGGAAAATACCTAAACACACAAAGATTTTAGGAAATAAATAGTAGGTCAATCTGAAACATGTAAATGTATTTCAAAGTACCAGGGTTTATATTAGGCACCTGCTCTTTTTTCCTAAATTTCCTCTTTACGGAAGAGTGATTTCTTCAGTATTTGGTCTCCGACACTAAAGATCCCTTTTCCTGCATCTTATTTTACCTTGAAAATCTGACTCATAAGCAAATAATGATGTCACTCTTCAAACTTGTGCTAAATCCACTCATTCTCTTAATAACCACAGAATTGTTTTGTCTGTCCTTTGTAAGTATAACCCTCTCCACCCACAGCATCACTACAGAGGGCTAAGAGCTGAAGAGCTGTTGAAATGCCTGAGATAAGGAAGGTTGTAAATGCCTGTTAACAGCTCCTCATGTTTACCCATCTACGATTTATATTCAATTTATGATGGTCATTATAGTAGATACACTTAACTTAATCAAGAGCACAGTCAAGTCCTACTCATTAAATACATTCATCCTTTCTTTCCCAGGAGAACAGGTACCTTGTTTCATTAAAAGCATTGCAAATATATATTCAAAATGGAAAGATGAAAGAAGCCAGCAGGGCCAATTAATTTTATGGCTGGTGCTCTAAGAGTGTAAATCTCTTTTATTGCTGCTACGTTTTAGCTCATTTTACCTGCTTAGGCTTTTGGTGGGCCTCGAACGCAGGTCTTAAGTGCTCACCTATTACTCTGGCATACACAGACTTGGTCAGTAGCCCTACTGCCTTAAAAATAAGCTAGAACAGAAAACAAACTTAACTGTGGGGCGGTGATAGAAAGCTGCAACGGAAGATTATCCAGACATGTATTTGTATAAAATTTCCTGCCTATTTCTTAGCTAATGGAGTGCTTTGAGCTGTTTTGCTACTCTGGTAGTCTACTGATGTTCACGAAATAAACAATAAGATGATATCCAGACACAAGGCATTCTCTGTTTTGAGAATCTTACACATTTTAATATCTCTAACAAATGAGCTGAACATAGAAAAGGCAACTGATGGTGCAGTACTAAGAAGACAAAGAAGAATTCCTATTTTCCAGAAATCCTTCCTGTCCCAAGTCAAAAACATCAGATATCATGCAGAAATAGAAGGTGCTTTCCCACATTCTGGAAAATTCATTCTCATGGAAATGTGACCTAGTAGAATACATACACATTCAACACAACTCTTACAGTTCCCCTGACCTCTGCCAGGGCAGTAATTCAAGGTCTGTTACACTATGAGAGAACCTTTTGAGTTAATGGATTTTTGTCTCTCTCTGACACTGTAATGGCTCCATTCGTAACAGTCCCCTGCTGTGTGGTGCCAATGGAAACAGCCATGCAAGGTTTATCATCCTAAGAAAATACTGGAAATCACATATGAAGGTGGACTACGTAGCTCCGCGGAATTCTGAAGTCAAGCAGCTTGTGTGATTGAGGGCCCTCTTCTACCCGAAGAGCCTAACCATCTCTGGTTTCACTCCCCTTGGGGGACCTGCATGTTGAATTCCCACCCTTTTCTTTTTGTCCTCTTGTCTGTATCAGATCTCCTTTCTGATTCCTACGTTTAAACCACTTGGCAATGCTTTTGGAGAAGGCCGAAAGGAGTTTCCCCTTTCTGTCCTGACTGGGGCGTGGTTGCAAAAGGCCACGGCACTCACAGATATTTTCACAGCCACAACTTTTAGCAAAGGGCAGGTTTAACTAAGCTTCTCACTCACTGTCTTTATTTTTAGGTATCTTTTATATTTTTCAAGGACCCCACTTAGCAGCAGGGCTGCATCACTCGGGGACAACTTGCCTAAAGAAGGAGTAACTTACCACAAAGTTGAATCCAAGCAAAAGCTTTTTTTCTAAAGAGAGAGGAAATTAAGCAGCAATATGGAAAGAATTATAAAACCATGCAGCAGCACTCACAGTTTTGGTTTGGCAAACAGAGGTGGTGGCTCCTTAGTCGGTGAAAGCAGGGCAGCTGGTGTTGGTAGAGACTTATTTCCTCCGTTAGCTTTGCCGTTGATCAGTCCATTTACTCCATGGCTGGGATGGACTCCATTAGTTTCCCTCTCGGAAGAATTGAAATGCATTTGAAGGGCTGCCATACTGAGTCCAAAACCAGGGCTATTCACCTGCTGGATCTCAGGTGGTTTCTTGGAAGCCAACTCAAAGGAATTTGTCTCCAAGGTTGGAGGGGGAGGTGGAAAATGTGGGAACTGATCGTTGTTGGATTTTCCTATTTCATTGTAACTATAGCTGTCTGTGTTGGCTAAGGAGGGGAAAGAGAGAAAAAAGAATAAGATGCTATTAGTTCAAAAGGTAATTTTCACACAGTCAGAGTTCTAAGAACCCCTGTGTCCTGTCATTAGAGAAGAGGTGTGTGCTGCTGGTTCTGGACACAGAAGCCCAGGTCTTCTAAGCTTGCTTTGAGGGACTGCTACGTGTCTCATTTCCAGGCTGAGCTCACAAGTGGAGACATTACCTGCCAACTGATTCATTAGCAAGTTTTAAAGGACAGCTAAATACAAGACTCAGTTAAAAAACAATGGCAGCACAAACAGTCTCAACCAATGTTTTGGCCTTTCACTTTTTAGCCCATGGATCCAATGGAATATCCTACCTGTTTTTGTCCACAACAGTAGCTCAAGCTATAAAGGTTTTATGTGGATCCTTTCTATTTTAGAGCTAAGGAGGTAGAGCTGAGCCGCTTAGAACACCTCTTGGAATTACAGAGGCCAAAGGTAACTTGTATTAATCTCATGATGTCTCAATAAATTTAGTACTAAAATGTTTGTGGAAGTTCTTCTTTTCCTGAAGCACATAGACATAACTTCAAGTGAAATGTGTCACAGTCTCATAGAACAATATTTTTTCACATCAAATGACTGCCCCAACCACACCTCAGTTTAAGAGGTTTTAAAAAAAATTTTCCCTTCAACAGAATGAACGTATCTTGAGATCTAGTCTTTGGGTCCCCACCTTGTCCAGAGCCCAGCAGAGCTCCTTCCATGCTCCCAGAAATGTTTACTGAAGTGACCAGAAAGCTGAAAGTGTTGATTGATTATGTTGGGGTTACCATAGATTTCCCCCAAAAGAAACAGAATGTTACACACCAATGTTAGCCCCTGCAACCCAGGGCCCAATCGTGCTGTTGAACACTGCAGGGTTGCTGAGGCTGTTTGATAGGAAAGTCTTCAAGCCAACTCAGAATCAAAATACTGGCTCACTTCCTACTAGACAGCTCCTGTTACAACCTTGGTGGTACCCTTGACCACTTACAGAGCTCATCCATTAAACTATTTCTTCACTAAGGTAAACTGAATTTCTACTCTTCAGATAAAAAAGCCTTTGCAACTGGTACTCTTAACATCCCCAAGCAGTTCTGCTTGTGCCTCTGCTGCCACCTAGCCCCAGGTTCTTCCTCTTCTAGGAATCAAAGGCAATTCAATTGTGCTCCTAAAGTCTGTTGAAACGACTGGTTTATTCCTTACAGTGTGAACTACGACTTACACAGTAGACTCAAAGAGATATTTAAAAAGTCTTTGTGCAATTATCAACAGAGATGAGGACATCAGCACAAGCTAATGGGAAGCTTCACAGCAATAGTATACACACTTCAGGAAAAGGAAAATTGTTCGGTATTTTTTTCAACAGTTGGCATTACCCATGTACTGGGGACCCTAGAGGATACTGTATATAGCAGAAAACTCATAGCGTGGCTGGCTCTGAGAGAAGAAACTGAAAATGCATGTGCAGTAATGGCAACGACCAAGGTTACCTAAGCAGCAGTTCATTGTATTAATAAATAGGAGTTAATGGCCACCACTTCGAGCACCTCTTGGAATTGCAGAGGCCAAAGGTAACTTATATTTTTCATGATGTCTCAATAAATTTAGTATTAAAATATTTGTATAAGTTCCTCTTTTCCTGAAGCATATATATATTTTATTTTATTTTTTTCAAATTTTGCAGTCAACTAAATAGGTAAATTAATTAAATAAGAAGCTGTTTCATATTTCATTCTCTAGTGATTTTTGAATTTAGAAAATGTCTATATATTTTTGTCAACTTTTTAATTTTTATGTATGTGGTACAAAGTCTCACTACACAGCTCAGGCAGGGCTGGTACAGCTTGTGGTGCTGAGAATTGAACCCCGGTCCCTGCCCTTACTTAAGTAAGTGCATAGTTTGCTGAGCTATCTCACTGGTCCCTACATATGTTTTTATTATTTATTTATTTATTTTCGGAACCGGGGATTGAACTCAAGCCCTTGCGCTTGCCAGGCAAGTGCTTATTCTACTGAACAATCTCCCCGGCCCCCCTACATATGTTTTTAAATATTGGTTTTAATACTGGAATATATTGCTTTATTTTTCATAGTAAAGTTATATACTGTCATGAGTTATACCATCAATGAAATTTGATTTTTAAGACTTGCACAGTTCTTCCGAATTACACCAGATTTATCTCCGATGAACTTTTCAGAAGTTCCAATGGAGGATTAGACAATGGTGTACTTGTAAAACTAGTACAGATTTCACAGGTTTCCACCACTGAGAACAGAGGCTGCACCTCCGATTTGGTGACCTTCTGAGGTGAATGCGATCCTAAATCACCACGAAGATGTTTGGAAACCAGCTCCTTTTTCTCCTGGACCAAGGTGGCACTATTTAAACAAGCACCCCCAGAGTACTCAGTTGTTCCGCTGTCCTTGTCTTGCTTGTAGCCTCCAGTCCCACCCCTTCCCACTCTCCTCCCCGACAGCCTTGTGCTTTCTGATGAAACGTCCGATTGTTCTAGAAACTCCTGGAGTGGCAGCCAGGATTCCGAACCGCTGACAAGCTACCTGGAACAGTTGCTTCCCGCGGGAGCGAAGCACGCGAGGCAGAGCGGAAGCCAGCCGCTCTTCACTCCCCACATACCTGAGGTGACGACCAGCTGGGCAGTGCTGGTCACTGATCCGAACTCGTTTCTTGCTGAGCAGGTGAAGATCCCTGCGTCTTCAGGAAAAGTCTCAGCAATAACCAGGGTGCAAATCTCCTCTGGAAATGAATTTATCAGAGTGAAACAATTAATCACGCCTCCTTGAGCCAGTCACATCCTCTTTTCCAACCTCCTCGCCAACAACGCAAGAGTCCCACTTTTTTTAAAAGTTAAAGAGATAATTTATTCATTTCTTTATTTTAGTTGACCTTGAAAACCTGGAAACTATAAGACAGAGTTGGAGAGAAAGTAAGGGTCGATTGCTTACATGTTTCAGTAGGAGAAAGTACATGAATAGAAATGAAGCAGTACTTAGGATTCTGCTTTTGTTTTGATTGCTGTTATCTTATAGTTGTTTTAATTAGCATATACTTACAATATATAACAATGATATTTATCTTGGAACTTTGTATATATACATATTCCATTGTAATCTTTTTTTTTTTTTTTTTTTTTTTAACTGGGGATTGAACTCAGGCCCTTGCGCTTGCCAGGGAAGGGCTTATTCTACTAAGCCATCTCCCCCGCCCCTTGTAATCACTTTTTAAGCAAAGATTCTACTCATGAGCTATCTAGCCCACTGTCTATCTCCTAGTAGCAGACAGTTGAATAATGGTGGACAGGGGCAGGAGCTGTTGTTCAGAAGGGATTGATTTGCAGATATTCAAGATGGGAAAATTCTAGATTTTTGCTGGACAACATTGCTGATAATAGTTGACAATAGTGTACTGTACAGAAATTTAAGTAGGTAGACTTGCATTGTACATTTTATTACATAAATAAAAAATAAGAAATATATTAAATATTCACATACTTAAATGCTAATTTAGAGAAAACATTGTATCATAAATTTAGAGAAGTTCATATGAGATAGATTGGTTTTTTCTTCAATACTAGGAATTGAAACTGGGCCTCACACATTGTAGGCAAGTGCTCTACTGTACTACTAAACAACACTTCAAGCAATTTTAAAAATTTATTTTGTGACAAGTTCCTTTTATATTGCCCAAACTGGCTTCAAACTTCCTGTCTTCCTGCCTCAACCTCTCCAGGACCTGGGATTAGAGGAGTATACCACCTGCTCAGTTTAGGAATGATTTTCATGATAAGGAATCTTCCTCCCAAGAACAGCTCCAAAAGCTTTTAGAATTTATCTATCTACTTGCTGAGTATTATTAAGATCATGTTGTCATAATATTGTACAGCTGCAGACATGAGAACATAATTTATAATTTATAGTCCTATCCTCATGTTGTTTGTATTCTTAAAGGGGTGAGTCACGTCCTCTCACAAGGATTTGAATTAGAACATCTCCAGGTCTATTCAAACTCCAAAATTTGACATCCTTTGTGCCACAGGCCATAAGGATAGTTTAGTCTTCTTTCTTTCCTCCAAAACCATGTTGTCTTCAAAGACAGTTAAGCTGACGGCAAGTTAAAATGTTCATTAGGAAGTGGTATTTTGTAAAAATTTCTTGCAATTTAAGATGCAAATAGGACATACACCCAGAATAAAATTTTTTTATTTAAGTTAAAACAATTCCTGAGAGTAAGAAGAGGAACAATCCTATTGTTTATGTTTACTTCAGTGTTCTGAGGGAATTACAATTCTAGTTGACTATGTGGTATTAAAAAAAAACAACAACACAAATATCAGGTACATTGTAATTATCTTATTATTATAAAGATGGACATTTCTGCGTTTTTGTACACTTTTTTTTTGTATGAGGAATCAAACTCAGATCCTTGCTCTTGCCAGGTAAGTGCTTGTGCCACTGAGCTATATCCCTGGCCCTCTCCCATTGTTCTTGTGGGGTTTTTTTGGTGGAACCAGGGATTGAATTTAGGCCCTTGTGCTTGCCAGGGAAGTGCTTATTCCCCTGAGCCATCTCCCTGGCCCCTCCCATTCTTCTTGACAGTATTGTAGCTCCTCTTATTATATCTATAAAGATAAAATGAATCATATTTTCCTGAATTGTCATCTTTTCACTTATATTGTATTTTTATTTGTAAAAGTTTTATTTTTGATTATATACTATACAAATATATGGAATAAAATTTAAAAAGTATCAACAGATGTATAATTCTCTGCTTTTTAAATAATTATACTGGAAATTTCATGAGCGAGTCAAGCATGGTGGGACACACCTGTGATTGCAGCACTTGGGAGGCTAAGGCAGAGGACTGCCTCCAGTGTGAGACCAGCATGGGCTACATAGTGAGTCAATGCTAACCTGAGCTATGAAGTGAGATCCTGTCGCAAAAAACCAAAACCAAATTTTTTTCATGAGTGATTGAATTTAAAATAAAGATTATATATACAAACTAAATATATATAAAAATGATATATGAAAAACTATGTATTTGAGTTGGTATTGTTAGACTAAAACTTACTACAAAGAGACAACAGAACTATAGTAATGCAGAGGGACAGATAATTTTAAGTTATAGGTATATTCCTTTTTTGGTGCATCAGTGTCTGAGAACCCCAAAAAGTCCAGCAATCTCAAAAGCGCTCAGTGGCATTTATTTCAATTAAAAGGTACTTTGAGTTCTGAATAACATTGCTTTGTTTAAGATGCAAGAACATTGCTTTTTCTTTTAGTGAAATTATGGCATCACTGGAAACTTTGTGTGGTGAATGTGGTGAAGAATACTGGCTAAGGAAAAACGGAGCTCTAGTCTTTTCATAGTCAACTGAAACACATTTTGGGACAGTCCAATGTGGCCTTCCTGGATTAGACTGCAGTAGTTAGTTAGTTCTGTCTATGGCAACCTGAGCCTCATCTGGTTCGAGTGGCAGCTGACCGTGACTTTTTTTCATGTCTCATCACTGAGTAATGTATTCTTTAAATTTTATGATCAAGACAGACCTTTCAGACGTGTGTGGTGCTCCAGTGTGAATGTGGACTTGTATTGCCAGAACTATACAAAATGGTCTGGCTTTCCCAGTGTTTACCTATGTCGAAAATAAAGCTAATTTGGTTCAATTTAGCAGCACAGCGGTTGATTCAGCAGCTCATACACTGAATTGGCCCCTGTGCAAGGATAATGTGTGAACTCATTGAGCGTTTTACATTATTTACATCATCAGTTCTTATGGCATGCCAATGTGCAGTTGTTTCTGACACTATTAGTGTTGCTGATTCTGTTGCCATGGCCAGGGTGGAGGAGTTGCAGCTATTAATTGCTTGTCTCTCATATCTGGGTTGCCTTTGGGTCACTAGCAATATTTTAATCCATTCCTGGATTCTTGGGTGAAGAGCCAATTATACTGCATCCTCCCACCCCAAATTAACAGAGGTGGTTCAATCTTGAGGCAGAGGCAAAGGCTATAATTAGCCACACTCAGAGTGGGTCAGTGAAAAGCCAACATTAACTGAAAACATCTCTATACTAGCAATGAAGTCTTGCCATTATAGCTAACCCACAAATTTCAGCTTAAAACAAACAAACAAAAAGGATAAGGAATGTTTGAAAATGAAATAACTGGGCTGGGGAGACGGCTCAGTAGGATAAATGCTTGACTGGCAAACGCAAGGATCTGAGTTCAATCCCCGGTTCCACAAAAGAAAAAAAAAAAAAAAAAAAAAGAAAATGAAATAACTGCAAAAACTCCCAACTTCTTCAAAGCTGATCCATGGGGCACTGAGAGGGTGGAAATCAAAGCCACCTAGTTGGATTATTCAAAATGATAAAAGAGGGGAATGAAACAATAGATCATCAAGGTGCTCAGAGAACTCAAAGAAGATACAAGTACACAGATAATAAAATTAATAAGGCAAATGAGCAGTGAGTAACCACTGAATCACAAAATAAATTAAGGAGGAAGTTAGACACGTCTTAGAATCAAACAGTAATGCCCGTACAAACACACAAAAACTTTCAGGGCAGAAAGAAAGGAGACCTAAGGCATTTCATACCTATGAAAGCTGCATCGCAAAAACAGAGTAAAACTGAATAAATAACCTAGTGATATACCCCAAGGCTCTAGAAAAATAAGCACAATTCAAACCCAAAGCTAGTATAAGGAAGAAAATTATAAAGTTCATGGCAGAGATTAATGAAATCGAGACTAAAACACAGTACAAAGAATTGTCGAATCCAAGAGCCAGTTCTTGAAAAGAATAGAAAAAATAAATCCTTAGCTAATCTTATCAAAATAAGGCAAGAGAAGACTTAAATCAATGCAATTGATGAAAAAGTGTACACAGATTATTGCAAAACGGTGTTCCAAAAAGCTGGAGATGCCAGAAAAGGTGGATGGATTTCTTTGCACACATAAATTATCAAAACTCAACCAAGAAGATATAAAAACCCTGAATAATTCACCAAGAGAAAATGAAATTGCAGCAGCAGTGGCAGCAACAACAACAGTAATAATAATAAATCCTTCCAACTAAGAAAATCTCGGAGTACAGTAGAGCCACTGCTGAATTCTATAAGAACTTCAGGGAAGACCTAATGCTGATACTCTTGAAACTGTTTAGTGAAATCAAAAGAGAACAAGTACTCACAAAGCCGTTCCTGGAAGCTAGCATTGCCCTGATTCCAAAATCAGACAAGGGCTCACTCAGAAAAGATGATGTAGACCAATCTCAGTAATGAACATAGATGAAAAAAATACAGGCACACAGAATGCAAACATCATTAAAAAGATCATACATCTTAACCAAGTAGGTGTCATCCCAGGAATGCAAGAGTGGTTCAGTGTGTATGGATCAGTAAATGTGATGCTTCACATAACAGAAGCAAGGAAACAAAAGCAAATGATAATTTCAATAGATGTACAAAAAAGCATTTGATAAAATCCATCATCTTTTCATGATGAAAGCCCTGTAGCAATA
>NW_004524697.1:8583803-8589356 GCF_000260255.1 Octodon degus
TATATATATATTCAATCTGATAAAAGTCATTTATAACAAACCAATGGCTAACATCCATGCTAAATGAGGAAAAGCTGAAAGCTTTCCCTTAAAATTCGGAGCAAGAGAAAGATGTCCACTATCATCATTTCTGTTCAGTAGAGTCCGGGAAACATTAGTCAGAACTATCAGATAAGAGAAAGAAATAAAAAGAATATGTGTAGAAAGGAACGAAGTCAAATTATCATTATTTACAGATGATGTGACTTTCTACAAAGAAGATCCAAAAACATAGTGCCCAAATACTTGTAGAATTAGTAACCAAATTCAGTAGAATAGCAGAATACAAAGTCAACACACAAATCACAATAGTGTTACGACATACTAATAAAGAATTCACCAAGAAAAAATTATGAAAATAACACCGTTCATAATAGCAAGGAGAAAAGTTAAATACTTAGGAACTTACCTAAGGAAGTGAAAGGCCTCTGCAATGAAAGCTACAGTACTTAAAGAAGACTTCAGAGAACCTTGTTCATGGATTGGCAAGACCAATACTGTCAGAAGGGTCATCCTTTCAAAACCGATGCATAAACTTAATACAATTCTATTTTAAATATCAATAACATTACCTACAGAACTAGAGAAGACAATCCAAAAAATCATATGGAGCTAGAAGAGCCCCAAATAGCAAAAGCAATCTTGAGCAACAAAAGCAACTTAAGTCACAATCCCAGACTGAAGTTATATTACAAAGCTATAGTGAAAAAAACATATGGTACTGGCACAAAAAATAGATGTGTTGATAAATGGATTAGAACAGAGAACAGAAACAACCCCAGGCATTTTCAGCTGTCTGATATTTGACAAAGGGGCCAAATACTTTTGCTGGAGGAAAGATATCCTCTTTAAAAAATGGTGCTAGGAAACCTGGCTGTCCATATGCCAAAGATTAAATCTAGATCCTTGTCTCTCACCACGTGTTAAACTAAAACATGGATCAAAGAACTAAATGCTAAGTAGAAGAACTTAACCTACTGGAAGATAAAAATAGGTGAAACTTATCAAGACAAAGGATGAGGCGAGGGCTTTCTGAACAGAACTGCAGCTGCATGCAGAAACGGCACCAAGAGTCAACAAATGGTCACATCAAAGAGCCTCTGAACAGCACAGAAAGCAATCAACAGAGAAGAGACAATGAACAGACTGGGACAAAATTTTGCCAGCTATTTCTCAGAGGGCTAATACTGAGCATATATGAAGAGCTAAAAAAATTAGATTTTTCAAAATAAAATACCCAATCAGTACCTAGCAAATGCAAGGTCCTGACTTCCATTCCTGTTTTTTTTCTTGTTTTTTAAAGACCCAATCAAAACATGAGCTACTGGGGCTGGAGAGATAGCTCAGTAAAATAAGTGCTTGTGTGGCAAGTGTAAGGGCCTGAGTTCAATCCCCAGTTCCGAAAACAAAAGCAAAGCAAAACAAAACAAAACAAAACAGCACAAAACATGGGCTACTGAAAAGAATAGTCACTTTTCATAACAAATACAAATGAACAAAATATACATTTAAAAATTCAATTTCTTTGGCCCCTAGAGAAATACAAATTAAAACAACACAGATCCATTTTATCTCAGAAAAAATGGCCATAATCCAAAAAAGAAAAGAAAAAGAAAAGAAATCAAACAAACAAATTAAAATGTCAAATAGCAAATGCTGGCAAGGCTGCAGGAAAAAAAGGAGCCCTCTTTCTACATTGATGGAGGAAAGGGAAGCTCATACAGTCACGATGGAAATCGCTACAGAGGCTTCCCAAAAAATTAAAAATAGAAATTCCATTTGGCGGAGCTGTTCCCCTTTTAGGTATCATCCTTAGAGAGGAGGATGTGGAATTACAGTGGCAGGTGTGTACTCACGTTCATAGCAGCACAATTTGTAAGAGTTAAATGCTTGAAGTGGCCTATACGTTCATCAGTAGCTGAACGGATGAGGAAAACTATTTATACACAATTGAGTACTGCTCTGCCAGGATGTACATTCAAACCATAATGTTAAGTGAATTAAATCAGACATGCAAGCTCAAATTTCTCTCTCTCTCTCTCTCTCTCTCTCTCTCTCTCTCTCTCTCTCTCTCTCTCTCTCTGTTTTTGAGAGGCAGTTGCACTAGGAAGCTCAGACTGGCCTTGAACTTACCATATAGCCCAGGCTGGACTCTAATCTGCAGTAATCATCCTGCCTTAGCCTCTCAAGTGAGATTATAGGTATGAGCCATCACTCCCTGTTGCATGGTTTCTCTTAGATAAGAAACACAATGAATAAATAAAAAGCAAACTAAAAGATAGGTAATGGAAAACAGGGAGAAAGACCTTTTGCAAAAAGGAAGGGAAGGAGGTAGAAAGGGGCAAGGGAAGGGCGTGGAAAAACAAGATGTGTGGAGGAAAGAGAGCTAAGATCTGTTCAGTACAAGTGCCAACTCCCCACCAAGAACATAATCATTTTATCAGTGAAAACAAACAAACAAAAATTAAATTGCTAGCATGTTACTTTGTTCTGTGATAGACAACAGCAGAAGGAAATTTTCTTTTTTGCTTTGAATGACTTCAGGGCAGGTTTGGCTGGCTTGAGTTGTGGGGATCGAACCACAGCAAGCTGAGCCTAACTGCTTTGTTGAAAAGCCACTTAAAGAACTGAGCTAAGGGGCAGGCCCCTGGAAATTTTCATTTACAAACTTTGAACTTTGGTTGCACACTTGTTTGTGCCGTAGAACCTCAGTACTTTTTTTTTTTTTTTGCGTACATAATGCTGAGATGGGCACGACGCCCCACAAAGAGACCATGTGATGGACCAGGCAGGAAGGGGCAAACACGGGCTTTCGTGGGTCACCCGCCTTAGTGGTGCTTTTGAGGCAGAAGGTCCCCTGCCTTGACATGCACTGTGGGGACCAGGAAAAGGACCTGAGTAAAAGTGCAAAACTGTGAACAGTGACTTGCATTCAAGCTATTTTGATATTTTTAGATCAGCGATTTTATTTAGAAAGATCAAAGAAAAAGGGCAGAAAAATTAACTGGCAGCTATAGTAGAGGAGGGACAATGAGTAACACTACTTTTATTTGTATCTTACATTTGAGTCCTTGATGTAAATACAGGATCTAGTCACAGCTAATTTAAAGTAATACATATTTAATGTTAGGTGCATCAGGTCCTCAGTGGGGTAATTTATTTGAGAGGGCCTATTTATCAGCTCATGTGTACATTAATATTAACTTTCTGAATCTTGAATCTTTTCTTATTTATTTATTTATTTATTTATGTGGTACAGGATCTTGCTACGCATCTCGGACTGGTAGTGATCCTCCTGTGTCAGCCTCCCCAGTGCTGGGATCACAGGCACACACCACCACGTCTCGTTTTGGTGGCCCACACTGCATGTGGTGCCCGGGACCGAACCCAGGCAGGAGCTTAGACCAAGGAGCTATCTCCCTAGTCTTGAATCTCGAATCTTTTACAGTGCCATGCCCGAGACACGGCTGATGGTAGAATCACCTGGAACTTTTGTTAACTCTGGGGCTTTCTTAATCCTCACACGTAGGGATTTTGATTCAGTAGATACAGGTTGGCACTGTACGTGTCCTGGGTGATATTTCTCTTTAGAGAATACAGAAGATTTTGCCTTAAAAATAGATTTCTAATATTTGTATTAGAATGCACAGTAGGAGATATATTTTAAGACCAACCTAGTCACATGTATAGTTACATGATGTGTGTATAGTTACACACGTGTAGAGTGGCAATAAAAAGTTTCATAAAACACCACATTTAGATCTTCAAGTGTTTTTTTTTTTTTTTTTTTGCAGAACCAGGGATTGAACTCAGGCCCTTATGCTTGTCAGGGAAGCGCTTATTCCACTGAGCCATCTCCACGGCCCCCAAACACCACATTTAGACATTCCTCTTTCTATCTATTGAAAAATGTGGTTGTCATCTATAGGAATGACCATGCCCAGCAGTTACCAAATACTGTCTTGTAACAGCTCAGATGCTGGCTGAGAAGTGTTCATTATTCCTGAGAGCTTGATATAGTTAGAAAAGGGTTTCCAGATATAGGTTAGAGAGAGCCTGACCCAGTGAAAGGAGGCAATTATCATTGGAGAACACTTTTCCTGATTAGGAGGAAAATCACAGGATAACAGTGGAAGCATGAGGTAATCCCGTGCTTCTTGACAACAGTGCACGTAGATCTTGGCTTTCCAATTGAAGAGAACGACAAAAGGTGTGGAAATTGTTCAAGCTGGAGCTTCATGTGAGAAGTTAGATACAACTGGAAAGGTCTAGGGGCTGGGGATTTAAAAAGTGAACACATATGATTCCAGAATGACTTCAACTTGGACTGAAAATGGAGGAGGGTGAGTAGTACGATGCTAGTATGCGAAGTGGCCCAAAGCTCTTATTTCTTCAGGTTTGGTCCAATAGCCAACTAGGGTTAAAGCCCACATGCTAAATGTAGAGGATGTCCACCTCTCCCAGGCAAGCTATTTTTTTCTAAACCACAAGACCTCTGTAGTGGTTCAGCACTTTTTCTTCATCTTAGACACAAGGAACCTGATACAAAGCAATGTAAAGAAAGATGTAAGATAAAAACTGTGGGTTTTCCAAAGCCGAACATTTCACTCTCTTTCCTGTTTGAATAATTCATTGGAAAATCATCTGCACAAGGAGCTGTGCTGCAGGCCCTCGATGACGTCAAGTATACCCTGGACCACAACACAAATGAAGTCAGAAACGCTTCATGATGTGAACAGGGTGGCCTGAGAGGAAACGAGCGGCCCGAGAGGAAACAAGTGGCCCACTCCTCTGAGGTACTGGGCGACGCCCTCCTAGAGTGCTGCCCTTTGAGCCCCAGGCTTCAGCAGCTGAGAGCCACTACTGTTCCTCTGAGCACGTGCTGCTAGGAGCAGCAACGCATCCCATCTTTCAGTAACACGAGGTGTTTCCTGTCAGGGGCATAGCCTCAGTCCCGGGACTTTCTTCCTGGGGCTGGTGATGGCTGCAAGGGTCTTCTCTAAGGCCTGGGTGAGCTGCACTGAGAGTGGTGGAGTCTCTGGAGACAATGTAGAGAGTGGCATGCGGCTCAACGCCTGAGCCTCTCCACTGCCACAGCCAGGAGTCAGGGCCGCAAAACTTACACTTACAAACCGGATTAAATTTGACCTGGCAGGGATGCTGTTACATGGTCTTGCCATGATGATTTTGATGACTTTTAGAGCATTCTTTCTGATGTTTTCTACACTTTTGTGTCCTTTTAATTATACCATCAGAAGAAAACCTGAGGTTGTATGGATAACTGCCACTTCTACATCAGAGGGCACTTTAAAGAATGAAATTTTTATCATCATTTCTTCCTTCCCTGACTTAGACAAACCAGAAGTCCTTAATGTGTTATATAAAGCCCTCTTCTCCCCATGCTGGTTCTGTGCCTCTTGCTTTCTGAGCTTTTAAGGTGGCTCCTTGGAAAGCTACAATCATTTATGTCTCTTAGACCCTGCCCTACATTACCTGGCACTCCCCTACTCAGAC
>NW_004524697.1:8590481-8608933 GCF_000260255.1 Octodon degus
ACAGGCATGTGCCACCATGCCCAGTCTCAATTGCTGTCTCAGTGTGGCCTGGGGGCGGGGCCAGACAGCAGCCAGGGATTGAACCCCCAGCCCCTGCTTGCAGGCACTTTAATCCACTGAGCTATTTGGCTGGCCCAAAACATTGTTTTCTAAAGGAATTCTCAAGAAGATTGATGTTTCCACAAGCGTCCTTTGTATGTTTGTAATTTGATTGAATGGAATTGATTTTTACATGAATTTTCAGGAATACTCCTATGTATAAAATAAGGTACAGGTTTCTATGTAGTTGATGAGCAACTAAGCATTTAGAAAATGATTGGCATAAAGAAAAAGGAAAAATAAGGTGTTTTTTTTTTTTTTTTTTTTTTTAGTGAATCACACATTAGCATATCACTTTTTACTAGTTAAAATTTAAATCCAATTCTGGTTTGTCTTCTCTTGGAGAGTAGCATCCATTTGTGACAACTGGCCCAGGTTTTGCTGAGCAAAAGAAAATCATGGCTTGTATGGTTCTGATATTATAAAAATGAAGCAAGCCATGAGGAAATGAAATAAGCCAGGTTGTAACATTGAATTTTCATCTGGTAGCATCTTACTTGAACAAAGACCTTTAAAACATCTGTAAAATAAATTTTGGTAAGGAGTAGAAATCAGGAAATAACTGCTTTTGTCAAATAAAGGGAGTTAGAAGCTTTCTGATCTGTACTAAAAACCGTCTTTGATATAAGTGGAAAAAGTTTAAAGTTATTAATAAATTAAATTATGATCCCTTTTAATCCAATTTTCCTAAGTTTGAATTCCTGAGGTTTCAACTTGAGAGCATATAATAAATTACTAAGTCAGAAACTATTTTTACTGCTAATAAATTCTGTTTTTTATGGTTCCCTAATCTTACTTAATTATAGTGGTATCTCCCAGGAAGCAGCCCTAACTTTCATTCAAGTTCTTGGATATACTTAACACTTGATTAAATACAATCCAAAGCCAATTTGCATGCAGAAATTCATAGAAAGATGTGGCAGCGCAGATAGGATTAGTAGATCTCTTGGGTTTTAAGGGGAATATTTTTAGACTTATCTTTCTTTGCAGCTTTTTTTTGGGTTCAGAGTAACTAAAAAGGAATCCAGCTTCTACTTTTCAGACTACATAATTTGGCAAACACAACGGATATATAAAAACTCTGGGCCAGAGTCAACAAGATGAGAGTCAGTGGAGGTGAAGATAATAGTACATGTATTAATATTCAATAAATACCTTTCTAAACTGTGGGCTGCCTCATATAGAAAGGGAATTTTTTTTAAGTTGCTATGCCAGGGAGAGGTTGTACAGATCTTACTTCTCTCTCTCTCTCTCTCTCTCTCTCTCTCTCTCTCTCTCTCTCTCTCTCTCTCTCCTCTTTCTTTCTTTTGCCTTCCTGCCTTCCTGCCTTCCTACTGGGGATCAAACTCAGGACCTTGCATTTGTCAGGCAGGAGCTTATGCTGTTGAACTATCTCCCCACCCCAAAACAAGGTTATCTTAAAGTGTGTAGTTTAAAAAATACAATCAAATTGAGTCTAATAAATAAAACATTTTAACGTTTTGTATGCCCTCTGCAATTTAAATTTCCTTCTCCTTTTGAGATAACAATTTATTTTTAAATATATATTTACTGCCTGCGTAAGTATCCTTAAAAAATGAGTTCTTTAAATGAGTAGTACAAATTGGGCAATAAGTGTACTTGTCACTGTTAGAAAAAAGCTCCCACCTACCCTTGTTGGCCATGAACGGACCTCAACTTCTCTGAAAGTCTCAAAAGCCCATAGGGGTACAGTAGTTTGCGAGTCATGACCGAGTCCTGGGATACAGAGGTTCATCTTGGAGGGAAGGCCTGTGGGTCTAAGTGTGGACAGGAAGTGAATGTCCAGCAGGAGCAGAAAATACATCACTGTATTTTCTGTTTCTAAACACAGCTGTAGCTCCCAGATCTCAGTACCGGGTCAAGGCAGAGCGCTGTGAAAGTGACGTGAGTGCTCTCAGCTGGTCCAGGTGGCAGTGCATGGAGAAGACAGCAGGAGCTAAGGGAGGGTAAAGACCTGGCCTGGTTTATCATCCAACCACTCTGTTGTCGGGGTGGAAGATGAGATGGGCCTCATAGTCCTCATAGTGATGAAACCTTGAGAGTGTGTCTCTGGACTAATCTCTAGTCAGGACTCTCCCTCCACCCTTGCCGCACAGCTGCTACCCGCCTGCAGCTTCCTGCTCTCCACATCCACTTCTTACTCTTTTTGGGTTAATTCTCTGGTTGTGGTAGAGCAAGTCCTCCACAAAGGCTTGCAAAAGAGCATTTTGAGGCCCTGAAAATCTGAAAATATCTGTGCTATGAGTATGGAATCCTAAGTGGGAGAAAACTTTTCTTTTGGATCCTGAAGGTCTTACTTCAAAGTTTCTTTGTGTCTAACACATCCACATCCTTCTGATCTTGTCAGTCTGCGTGTGTGTTCAAGATGCATTTTGCTGGGTACCTGTAGAGTGATCTCTGTATCATTAACTTGTGGAATTTCATAGTGATGCGCATGACCCTGAGCTGATTCCACACACTGTACACTTGGAGACGTTTTTAAAATCTGGAATCTCAGGTGAATTTCAGTTTGGGAAATTTTTTTATTGATAATTGCTTCTCCTTTTTCTTTCCTTTCTCCTCCAAGAACCCCAGTATGTAGCTGGGGTGCTGTCTGGCTTCTCTAACTTTCTACCATACTCTCTTAGTTCCATCTTCATTGTCTTCTACTACTTTGTGGGATTTTTTTTTTCAAATTTTATTTCTGCTATCAACTTTTTCATTCCAAGAACTCTTGATTTTCTATCCTCCTCCACCTTTAATTTGTTTTTTTGGGGGGCGGGTACTGGGAATTAAACTCACTACTTTGCACTTGCCAGGCAGGTGCTTCTGCCTTTGAGCTATATCTCCAGCCCATCTTCCCCACCTTTAAAGTAGTTTTTCATGTTTACTTCTTGAATAGTGATTTTCTTATTTGACAGAGGGGAATTTTTCTGTGTTTTCTTTTTTTATCTTGTAAGCTGGAAAATTATTATTATTATTATTATTATTATTATTTTTCAAACCAAGTTGGTAGGACAGTTTCAATAATTCACACATTGCATACTCTCTTCCTAGTGGTTAATTGCTGTACAAGATGCAGACATGATATCCTATCTACAAACACCATTAGAACAAATCCCTGTATTCATTAAGAGAATGTAACTATATATCTATCCTAACAACTTTGAATACACAGATACAAGATGGACATTCATCTGTACCCCCTTTTTTTGTTAAGTTCCATCATTTAAATATTATAGGTGTGTAAACTCAGCAAAATATTCTAAAAGAATTCAGTAGTCCATAATAATATTGGGTCTTCTGCTTCACTGGCAATGTCAGAAATTAAAAATATGGAATGCTTCACGAATTTGCATGTCATCCTTGCACAGGGGCCATGCTAATCTTCTCTGTATCATTCCAATTTTAGTATATGTGCTGCTGAAGCGAGCACTCTCTGTTTTCTTTGCTATTTTCTTCATTTTGCAGTCTGTTTTCTCCAAGTTGCCTTCAGGGAGTTTTTTGTTTCCTTCTGTGTCATCCATATTAGAGGTCTTCTTCAGATGATTTTGTTTCTGCTTCTGACACAGATATGTATAATTAGAAGCTCTGAGTACAAGAGAGAAACTTGTCCACACTGGCTGCCCCTGGTCCTACTCTACGTGGGGTCTGTGAAATTGTGGCTCCCAGATCATTACCTATGCAGTTTATTTTTAATTTTTTATCTTGAGATGTTCCCATCCTGAGATGTGTCCATCAGCCTCTGCTAATTAGGTCAAGGCTTGCAAGTCAGCATTCAAGATGGGAGCACAGGAAGGGTCTGGAACTAGATGTGCTTGGCATCTAGAATTCAGTCACTTAGCTTTCTTTTGGGTACTTCAAATGTACCTTGAATCTTCCTTCCTCCTCCCTGAGACAAATCTTGGGCATCCCAGATTGAGCATCTTGGAAGATGGGGCCCTATGTATCTCAGGAATGTTTTTCATGGCGATCTTAAGTTAACGGATATACTTAATAGCTCCATCTATGAGGTAGTCATTTCCAAAGATCTTACTATTAATGTCTGAATACACTAGGTTTTGTTTGAAAAATATATACATTAGATTCTGTTTGAACAACATTGTTATTTTGTTCTTAGACAACAGCAGCTGCCGTCTAATGGATGTGTGGATTTGTTGGGCATGGTACAACCTCTTGGAATCCATCACACACAGCTCGCCTCATGTCATAGTCCACACAGATTTTCATATGTTACTCACTTATCACACACCAATAAAAACTCAGTTTCATGATACAATGTCATAGGAAAGGCTGTGCAGTGATCCAGTAGCAAAATTCTGAGCTATTTCCAACTTGTCGTTTGTCAAGTGTCAAGTATCAGTATGTTTGCATAAAAGTTTTAAATATATGATGGCTTTTCTGTCAATGTGAAGAGGCATCCCAGGTACCTTGTCACACAGTTTTGTCCCATATAAATTTTATGAGGCTTACTTTTTATTCTGTATAGCTTTGTCTAACTCACCAATGGCACCCAGGGTTTGCATTAAGTTTTTAACTGTGTACAATGTACTGAGATCTCACTAAACATCTTCACCACTGTTCATCTGTAGCTCTATACCTTAGCACATCTAGCTTTAACTTACTTCACCTTGTGAAATGCAAAACCAAAATGAGGAGTCTGCTATATAAGGTATAGGATGGGTCACAATGGCTGACAAAGATTCATATTGAAAATAAGAGGCACTATGTAATATATATATTCCTCAACCAGTAAGACATTGTTTTGTGGTTTTAATTCTGCATGCCTTACAATGCAATTGAAGTAACTCAATACAGTTTGTGGCTGTTTCCAGACAGCTGAGTAAGAGCCTGAGTATTAACATCTGCCAGATGAGTCTCTGTCCCACCACCCCTGGACTGGCCTTTGAAGGAGTCAATCAGTACAAAGTTAGAATGTCAAAGAAGAAGGCTGGGGCAGGTTACGTGACAAATGGATGCTGGTCTTAAGCAAGCTGACTAGCTATTAACTCACAGAACAGTCTGAAAAGATTTGTGATGCAAGCTGACTTCGTCTAGACAGAGAGGGGAGTGTAAAACACATTAGACAGATACAATACAGTAGTGACAAGAAAAACCTGTTTCAGTTGCACAAATGCATGGGGAGGGAACTACAATTTCCATCTCTATCCCAACAGCTAATCCCTAACAGGGCAATATGTAACAAGCAGAGACTTTGTATTTTATTTTTAGAGTTTTTAAGCATCTTAGCCATGAATAAGGAAGGAGAATAAAGAAAAGAGAGAGAGAAAAGACAGAAGCAGTGGGAGAGAGAGGAGAAAGAGCACGACAGGGAGGGAAGGAAGAAGGTGGTGGGGGACAGAAAGAGGAGAGAACAAGTGTGAGCTGGAAGCAGAGACTGTCAGAGGAAGGGAAGAGAAGGCAATAAAAGCTCAATGCTAGCTACTTCCCTGAATTTCAAACTCTATTTATGCTTTAGCATTTGGAAAACATCACTACTCAGTCCTGTAAAATTTATCTGTAGCCTCAGATGTATTGTAGCCATATCTGTGTTTCTCCTTTCCACTTAAAAGTGGCAAAAAAAGCATGATCAAGTGAAGTCAGTTCCCACATTCATTCTACCACATTCATTGTATCCTGGTGAATGCATCACCGGTCCCTTAGAGGGAACAATCAACCAGGGCATTTCAAGAAAGAAAATACTCTGATATATATATATATATCTTGATATAGAAACTTCCAGGTCAGTGTAAGGAATTCGCTTGTTTTGAATTTTAACCTATATTGACTCACACTAGCAGTCCCTTGAATAGTCATTTATGTATTTAAATTTGTTTAAAAACATGGTTATGGATTTTATTTAGGTATCAGGAACTAAACTCAGGACCTCATGCTTGTCAGGCAGGCCCTGAGCTAGATCCCCAGCCCAAGGCCATGGCTTGTAACACTATGTGCTAATTTCAGATTTCCCAAAGCAGAGATCATTTGAGTGTTTCATTGCAGAAGAGAAAGAAGTTGTTCTACTTATGTTGTAAATATAATTGCAAGGTGTGATGAGAAGCTAGAGAAAATGCATTGTATTTTGTTTTTAATGCCTCCTGACTATCATCATCATTGTCTTCTTCTTTCTCTCCCTCTCCTCTTCCTCTTCTCCTGCTCCTCCTCCCCTTCTTCCTTTTCTTTCTCTTCTTCTCTTCCTCCTCCTCTTTCTCCTTCTTCTTTGCTTCTTCACAATTTTATTTGTTCTTTTTTATTTTGTGGTACCGGGGATTGAACTCAAGACCCTGCGCTTGCCAGGCAAGCACTTAGTCTACTTAGCTATCTCCCCAGCTCTTATAAATACTTTCTTTCTTTTTTTTTCTGTATTTTAGGGAAGGATCTACAGAGTGTTCAGGGTCTCACTACTAGATCAGACTTATAGTGATCTGCCTGTTTACAGCCTCCCAAGAGCTGGGATTACAGGCCCGTGCCACCACGCGCAGTCTCAATTGCTGTCTCAGCACACCCCAGGGGCAGGGCCTGCATGGCAGGCCCAGGGATTGAACCCCGGCCCCTGCGCCTGCTTGCAGGTACTTTAATCTGATGAGCTATTTGGTTACCCTTACAATTTTTTATTAGTACGTTTTTGCAATGCATAATGAAAGTATTCATCGTGGCATTTTTTTTTTCCTGGTATCAACACACTTGTCCAGAATATTTCCCTTCCAAAGCATACTTGTTTTTACCAAATGCTATCTTTGTGATGGAGATGAAGACACCTTAAAGTGTGTTTAGATAAGACTAAAGGAAAATAAAAATAAGAGAATTTAGTAAAAGTATAAAGGAAAATTTTTATTTCTTGGGCATGGGGTTTAAAAGAAAGTCCTTCCATAATTTGTGCTTTTTTCCTTGACTTCTCCATGTTTAACCACAAGGCACTATAACAATTCTCCAATTCCCATCTTCATCCAAATTTATTCTTCAATATATTCTAAATGTTTTTTGAATTTCAAACATGCACATTCCCAAAACTAAACTGTGGTTTCTAGTTAATGTTTTCAAGTTCAAAAATGGTTAGTTTGTGATTTTTCCAAATTAGATTATGGGAGATATTTATATCATTTTCACTTGCATTGTCATCCATGATGACAATGGATAACAATATGATAAAAGAGAAAGTTCCATACATTTGCTCACAATACAAAATGCAACAATAGGGCTGGCCAAATAGCTCAGAGGATTAAAGCACCTGTAAACAGGCACAGGGGCCAGGTGCTCCATCCGGGGCCTGCCATGTCAGCCCTGTCCCCCGGTCACGCTGAGATGGTAATTGAGACTGGGTGTGGTGGTGCAAGCCTGTAATCCTAGCTCTTGGGAGACTGTAGGCAGGCAGATCACTATGAGTCTGATCTAGTAGTGAGACCTTGAACACCCTGCAGGCCCTTCCCTAAAATACAAAACAAAACAAAAGAAAACAAAACACAACAACAAAACCACCTTTACACCTTCCTGTAGCAGTATATTTTAGAATCTTGGGCCAAAGATTTTAGTCTTATTGGTATATAAAGCATTAAAGATCATAAATTTTCTATGCTATGCATCATAATCTGTATCTTGTGGACACAGAAGATATTTTGTAACTAACTGTTCCTTTCTCTCTTCCCTTTCTTTCCCCTTCCTTTCCTTTCTTCTTGCTTTCTTTTTTCTTTCTATTCATCAGTCTTCTATGTATGACTCTTTGAAAATCATAAATGCAAAAGCTTCACCTTCATTCTCTGTAGGATTTTAGTAGTAGCTCATTCAGTAGATTTAGTCTCAGAAGTTCCACACATTAGAGAACAGCATTATTCCATTTTATACAAAGACATATCACAGACAGACTATGAAGAGTTGTTCCACATTTGGAAAGTGATTGTAGGAATTGATGTGGTGGCTGACGCACTGAGCAGGGTGACATGCTCTAGTTGTAGCTCAGAAGGCAGCTGATCAACTCCAGTTGTTCCCTGAGGATGCTGCTCAGCATCCTTTAAACTTTGGCTACCAGAAAGATGACGCTCTGTTTCTAAAGACCTGACATTCAGATGAGAGATTGGGAACTGGCTGTGGTGATGTGAACTACAGAAGCCCCAGAGAACACTCAAGTTTCCAAAGAAGGGTCAGGGCAGGGTCCTGGTTCCCCAGACGCATTTGGCAGAATCTGCCTGACCCTGAAGCAGGAGCACAAGCAGCAGAAACAGGAACATGATTTGTTTTCCTACCCTTCAGTAAGGAAAAAGTGAAACTGTGGCTTTGCTGATGGGAAAAATACAAAGGAAGACAAATATCTTCTTAATCTCTGAGGACTCATAAATATATAAGAGGTTGGAGGCAGGGGAACAGCTGGCCACTGGCTCCTGGACCCCTTAGCACGCTGATGAGGTCAAATGGCCTGGTAATTAGGAAAGATGCTAGGGCACAATGACTTCCTTCATGCGTGCAGAATAGTGAAAGTTTATGGATCAGGGCACATAAAGGAGAGAGGCTGGGACAGACTGCACTTTCCTTTAACACATATTTCTTTCTTTCTTTTTTTTTTTTTTTTGGGATTGAACTCAGGCCTTTGCGCTTGCCAGGGAAGCGCTTATTCCACTGAGCCATCTCCCCGGCCCACAGTTCAGGCCACTTCTGCAGCAGGTCTGGCGTTCTCTTTCCTGAGGATCTTTAAATTTTTTTTTTTTTTTTTTTTTTTTGGCGGAACCAGGAATCTCGCTGTGAGTGGGTTTGGGTCAGTGGAAGTATGCAGCTGATTTTTCTTTTCTGTTGGAACTTAGAAGGATTTTTTTCATCATTAGCTTAGTATTTTGCTTTTGGGATATATATATAAAAAACAACAAGAAGCCTAAAGTAACTGGGCTTGACCTTCTAGTCTGAGGGGTACTTAGTGTTTACTAATAAGAAGCTGATGTATAAGGGAGTGTCAACCCCATGATAAAGACGACATTGTTTTGAAGGGGGTTTCACCTTTGCAAGGGACTGCAAAAACATTGTTCTGCTTATGGCTTTAAAACAGAAACAAAGAACTGTTGAAACCCAAAGATACACTCCCCACCCCTCCACACAAGAAAATTCTTACCAGGTTCTGCTGTAGATCTAGGTTCTGTGTGCCACATGAGAAAAGAAAAAAAAAATCAGAACAGAGTATTAGAACAGTGTTTCATTCATAAAAGACCTACCTCATCTTTCCTGTCGCCTTGTCTAGGATGTGCATGCGGGGATGTTGTAGATAACTCCCATAATATAAAAGTGAGACTCTAAGTATTAGCAGGTCGATTCAGACGTATAAATATAGAAGCTTGGATTCCAGTTAACACTTTATGGTTAGGAAATCTTTCACAGACATAGTTCATTGACAGACCATGGATTTATGAATCGCCTAAAGTTATCTGCCCAACTTGGAACAGAGATGCATGTGTGCATTTTTCTCGATGAAAGGCTATAGAACATTTATCAGCTTCAAGGAGGCCACAGTTTTAGTTTACTGGACCTCACACTTTGTAAATTATCTAGTCTCAGCCTCCTTTGAAAACAGAAATCAATTCATCTGAATGACTCAGTCTTTCTTGGCTGAAATCAGATAGCATAAAACGGTCAGGTCTGAGAGAAAGGGCACCTCTCCTTACTTTTCTGTAGAATTCTGAAATCTGGCGAGTCTTGGATTTCCATTCCTTGTCGGAACCACTGGACCTGCAGCGGCGGTGCGCCCCGGACCCGGCACTCCAGGACCACCACCTGGCCCTCGGAGGCTGTGGTGCTCTGCAGCTCCTGAGATTTAAGGAAAACACTGGCCCTCAGTCTTTGATTATATTCTGAAGGACTTTCGCAGAAGACAATAAAAATTCTAAACCTTAGAAACAAAACAAAACAATCCCTACAAAATTTCTATCAAAATAATTACCCCCAATTTAGAGGAGAAGGTAAACACCTCTAAATCCCTTTATCATCAGTTCTCCATGTCAAGCAAGTGCCACACCCTAGGTTTACCGTAAGACGGCAGCACTTTATAGCCTGCTCACAAATTCCCACCGACAGCCTTACATTTATGGAACTAGACGGCAATGACCTTTGCTCTTTTTTAAAAGTGATAAATATATATTTTTCTTTTCCCCTTCTCTTTACTCCATTTTGTTTTTCCAACACAAGATTCAACTATGTGTAAGACTTAATTATCACACATAGAGCTTCAGAACCAGATGAGTTAGGCCAGAGAACATGGAAAACATGCAACACAACTGTACCACGTCAGGGGACGTCGGCTACGTACATTTGGATACACTGTCTATGTTTTAGAGTAAATCGGGATGGAAATGTCTTAAAGCAATCACGCTCTGCATGAACGCAGATGAGGAAGAAGACCGGTTTGTTTCCACGCGCTCTAACCCACTAATGGTGAACCTTTCAGAGACTGAACACCCAACTGCAATGCAAAACCCGTTTATTTATCAGCAGGCGCCAACACTGCAATTAAATCCAAATTCTGAGGTTTTGATTTAGAAAAAAGCAGCCCATATATTCACATCTTTTGTGTTAGAAGAAAAACCCAGGAACACACATGCCACAGGTTCACAATTACGGCTCTAACCTTTTCCTGTGCTTCCTACCACCCTCGTCCAACTGGTTTCCTATGTCAGGCTTATTAAGCTAAGGGCCTTTGGTATTTTCTCATTTTAAAAGTCTTTGTAAAATAATGAGACATGCCACATCCATGTTGGCCGTATTTACCTCATTTCCTCCTCGTTGGCCACCGACCTCGCTACCCCTCCTCCCTCGCCAGCTCCAGACCAATAAAATTTTACAATCCAGAAGATTAGAAATTAACTTGCCTTCTAGATGCAAGGAGATAGGGCTTTTGTACTTGCTATTAAGTATCTGGATCTTAACTGTCCCCTTGCATATGTTTGTTCTCTACCTTCCTCCTCCAAGAATGACTAGCAACAAGGTTTATTTAAACTTTTTGATTATTTAAACATCTGCCTGCAAGTAGTGTTGTAGGCAGCCAAGTTAGATAGAAATATTATAGGCAGTTAGACAGGGTCAGGCCCTCAAGGAGACAAGATGGAAGACGAGGTGACTTTGCAACTTGGAAGAGACAGGCACTTCCTCTGCGCCAGACCTCAAGACCAAGACAAAAGAGGAAGCACAGTCACATACTTCCCTAGGGATGGGTATTAGGGATTGATATTCTAAATAGTATCCATCAACTTGAAAGAGCCCAAATGAGTCACTAGCCCAACCCCCAACAGGAAGAGACCCTGTCCCGTATTCATGCCTGCTTGCTACATGACTTGCTTTCTCATTTGATACTGGATTTAATCAATTTTACCTGAGCAATGGTGCATGTAATCTCATTGGTTGACCATAGTTTTGTCCCACCTCATGCCCAACTAAGCAAGTTCCCGTGTCTTCTCCACCACCTTAGACCCGCCTCACCACATGGTTTTCCTCTATAAAAGTCCCTGCAAGAGACAACTTCCGGGTGTGTGTGTGTGTGTGGGAGGGAAATTACCTGCTTTGCCCCCAGGAGCATTCTTTCTCTCAATAAATATATTCTGCTCATAACCTCTGTTTGTTCCTAAAATTCGTTCTTCGGTTTTAGAGAACACAAACTTGTCCAGGTCAGGTCCAGAGATCGTTTTTCTCTGTCATTTGGAGGTTCCCTATATGGTTTGGAGGTCACCCACCCAAGACCAGTTTTTCTCCCTGTATCAGTAGGACATGTAATTTAAGTAAGATAAAATAACTTTCCTATACATAAAAAGAAAAAAAAAATCACTTTAGGAAGTGTGTGGATTTTGTGTTTTAAAATTATTGAAGGAAAAACAAAATCACAAATCCTGTAGCAAACAGGAGAACAAATGCTGTGGCAGGTGACCTACAGAGGTCGCACTATAGCGCCATGAAAATTCGAAACATCTGTGATGTTTGCCAGCAAATTATGAAATACCTGATTTGACATTTGATACAAATTTGGCAGTTAATAGCAACTCTTTTTTGGGAAACTTCTGACTGTGTTCCTTCCCAATTCTTACTTTTTATTTATTTATTTATTTTTTAAATTTTTATTTATTTATCTCTGTGTGTGTGTGTGTGTGTGTGTGGCCAGCTCAGCCCACCAGGGGGCAGGGCTGGCTGGCATGTGGTGCTGGGGGATTGAACTGCAGTCCCTATGCTTTGCTAAACTTGTTCAAAGTAGGTGCTTTAGACCACTGAGCCATCTCTCCAGCCCAGAATGGTTTTAGTTTTTTTTTTTCTTTTCTTTTTGGTGGAACCGGGGATTGAACCCAGGCCCTTGTGCTTGCCTGGCAAGCACTTATTCTACTGAGCCATCTTCCTGGCCCCCCAGTTCTTACTTTTTAAATGCAGAAAATATCTGGTTTTGAAATTTTTAACTTTGTGACTGGGTCCAGGAAAGAAATTATTTATTTGTTGTTGTTTCTCTGGTGCTGGGGACTGAATGCAGGGCATTCTGGGTAAGTGCTCTACTACCAAGCCACACCCACAACCCACAGAAGATTGCATTTAGTGACTCTCAGCATGGTGTCATATGTGGGCTCCAGCTTCATAGACTGACCTATTTGACATTTCTAGTCATGTGCAGGGGTCAATAATGTAATTACAAAAGACAGTCAAATATTTTTTGTGTTTAAAATTGTGGACACCTAAGGAAAGTGATTTATTCCTAAACATGTATTGTTTTCAGTGTTAGAAAGCCAGAGATGTAAATAATTCCATGATATTAAAACTAACCTTCACATTTACTTGAGGTTTATTACAACAGGCTTCCTCCTGCAGCATTTAAGAAAAAAAATCTTGGCAAAAGCCAGTGCCAAACACATAAGCCTTTAAGAGACTTCCGGGGGCATAACAAGAAGCCCCCAAAAAACACAGTTAACCTTTGAATTTGCGCTTGCTGGTCTGGAACACCATTCATTCCACGTAGGATATGGGATATCTTAGGATGCATATAAGAGCATCTCTGGTCATGCATCAAGAGCAAAATAAAAGCTAGATAACAGGATCTGGGCATGGTGGTGCACACCTGAGGCAGGAGGATCTCAAGTCTAAGTCCAACCTAGCATTGTGATTCCTTGCAAGGGCCTAAGGGAAGAGATGTTCCACAGGGTACCTGCCCAGCTGGCTGCTTGCACCTCCCTCCCTATCCAGAGCCCCGCGGTCAACGTGGGCTCAGCTGCTGGTGCCATGTCCACCACTCTGCCAGGCCTGCAGACAGAAGCACTGGCTCTGCCTCCGAGCAACGTGCTACCCGGAAAGCTTCTCTAGAGGGGTGTGAAGGAATAGAAGGAGGTGTCCTTCAGACTGGCAAAGCCTACCTGCCATCCACTATCATCATCGTGCCCAAGGGCAAAGTCAAAGAGGAGCCCAGGATGAGAAAACTGAGGTTAGTCTGAGTGCCAGAGGGGCTCAGCAGGATCACTCTCTAAGCCTGTGCTTCCAAAACAAAACCCAGGACCCTACAAAGCAGACAGCTTTGTGGACACCTAAGGAAAGTGATTTATTCCTAAACATGTATTGTTTTCAGTGTTAGAAAGGGAAAAGAAAAGAGAGCAGCGGATACAACAAGGAAGGGCCACCCTTGGGACACACAGCGGCCATGGTGCACAGCTGCGAAGTGCAGCATGCTCTGGACCTCTTGTGGCTCTGCATTTAGAGTGTTCTTAAAAACCAACCTTAGGGCCTGGGGAGATAGCTCAGTAGAAAAAGCGCTTGCCTGGCAAGTGCAGGGTCCTGAGTTCAATCCCTGGTACTGGGGGGAAAAAAAAAGCCCTAAATAAGAAATTTATCAAATTTTGTTCTACTTTTAAAGTTAGTTTTCTTCAGGAAAGAGGGAAAGATGGCTAATAGTATATGTCTCAGGAGCAGCATAGCAACACCAGAAACTCTGAAGAAGGATCTCATTAAGTTGTTAGGCTGGGCTCAGACTTGAGATCCTCCTGCCTCAGCCTCCCAAGTGCTGGGATTACAGTCGTGTGCCACCACACCCAGCTCCTATTGCCTATCTTTTATTTTGCATTTTACTTATATTTTGGGCACCTCAAATTTAAATTAAAGTGATATTTAAGCTTATGTGTCTGATTTAGTCACTTACATTATGACTTCAGGACTCCTCGTGGTGTCCTACACACAAGCCAGCCTCCTGTGTGCCTTCCCTTTTCCTCCCCTTATGTCAGCTGTCTGGGCTTCCAAGGCCTGAACTTTCCCGAGTCTTGCTTGTCAGTGCATATGCCACAGACTCCTGGTGACGACCTCGAGAAGCTGCCTGCAAGCTCCTAAACTGTGTGCCGAGTGTAGAATACTCACTTCTCTGTAACTGTTTCCTGTTTAAGCACCAAAGGCAAAAAGCTCAACTTTTTTGGAGTTATGGTGACTTATAGTTTTGGTAAGCTTTTGCATGACTTTCATCTTTTTAATCGCTTCTCTAGGAGGGAGCTTCAGGGTTGTGTGTTGTTACCATTTGCAGCTTCTGCTGACTGGAAATAATATGACTACCTATGAAAATATCTTTTAAAAAGTTTGGGTTCTGTTTGGTTTAAGAGAAAAAAGAAAGCATTCCTCTTGTCAAGATAATGAAGATGCTTTTTGTTACCTCCTCAAGGAAATTTTATAGGTTCACTTTCACAAGTGTCTTTCATTTACCTGGAACGGTTTTTGTGAGGAGTGGGAGGTAGGTGTTTGACTGGATATTTTTCACCTCTGCTGAGGAAGTCATTCTTTGTTCAGAGACCTGCAAGTTCCTGCAGATAGTGCCATACTTCTGAGGGCTTCATTCTGATTACTCATTAATTGGTCAAATCTTGGGCTAATATCATACTCTGTATGACTTATCCCGAATTCATGAGACCTGAAGTATTTTGGGTTTTGAAGAATTTGTATGCATACGAATAGATATTTTGGGATGGGACCCATGCCAAACAGGAAATTTCTGTTTCATAAGTAGCTACACTCATAACCTAAAGATAATTTTACATTGCTTTTAGTGTCTATATTTTGATTGTAACCTGTCACAGGATGACAGCTGTGGAATTTTCCACTTGTGACATCATGTCCATGCTCAAAAACTTTTAGATTTGGAGTCATTTAAGATTAGGGGTGTTGAACCTGCAGCATAATTACTCTGCTTTAGAAAGACTTCCTGTCTCATGGGACAGATCCCACTCATCTCTGACATTTGTTTATTTTTCTTCTTCAGAAATTCCCCCTGGCTTTTCTTGCCTATTGTTTCTTTCACACAATTGTCAGAATCAAGTTACAAAGTTCACAAGTAGGTATTTTTATTTTTTTACATGTATTTAGTACAGGATCTCGAGAGTCTCACTGCAAGATTGGACTCATAATGATCCTTCTGTTTTCAGCCTCTCAAGGGCTGGGATTACAGGTGTGCACCACCATGCCTAATCTCAATCACTGTCTCAGTGTGCCCCAGAGGCAGGGCCAGCACAGCACTCTGGGAATCGATCCGGGTCCCTGTGTCTGCCTAAAGTAGGTGCTTCAATCCCCTGAGCTATCTGGCCAGCCTACTAACAAAGTTCTACACCAAACAGATGAATAGAAATAAAAAACCTATTTGAATTTTGCAAGATTAACATTAAATATAGATTGATCAGGGAGTAATAACTTTTTTCATCCTCTAGCCCACAATAGTTTCTCCACTTCTTTAGCATGTTAAAAGATCTTTCAATAATGTTTTATACTTTTCTTCAAAAGACATAAAAACAAAGAAAAACAAGTAGAAAAACAAATACTATAAAGCATCATCTCAGACTCTTCTGACTAGGGCAGTGGCAGAAATCATAAGCCTGTCCCTCCCCCGCCCCCCCAAAAAAATCACTGACTTGAAATTGAAAATTAGTAGTTTTTGAATTTCAATAAAACTTGCTAGATCTTTGTGGAGCACGAGGATTTTTATTTATTTGTTTATTTGTTTGTTTATTTATTTATTTATTTATTTATTTATTTTTGGAGGCCAGAAGATGCCTTAGGGCATTTCTTGTTTGCTGTGAGTATCTGGGTTCGAACCACAGCAGCTTGAGCTTGAGTGCTTTGTTTAAGCAGGCACTTAAACAACTGAGCTAACGGGCAGGCCCCCACACGGGGATTTTTGGTACTGCGTTGTGTTGTAGTTTTTCTACTCATCTCGGCTTTCCCTCTAGACTGCAGACTCTGTCAGGCCCCTGAGCACACCCGCACCCCTCGGACCTTTTGCGGGGTTACAGTTACGCACCACGGTTTCCACAAATATCGACTGCGCTCTAAAGGTGTCCACGATAACCAGTCTACTAAGCTATTCATCAAGTTTTCAAGGCTGCACCCCGCAGTCACATGCGAATGAAATTCAAGGACCGACGCAAACACCGAGAATAAGACTTCCAGATGTCAGACCTTTGTGAAAACAGGAGGAAAGCAGGCGGCGGTGGTGGTTCCGTCAGGACGGCAGAGATACGAAGTGGGGCTGGGAGCCTGAAAAGGCAGAGACATGAGGATCAGATTCCAAGTATACAAATGGCTGAGAGGATGGGCTAAAGGAAGCTCCTTTCTGGAACAGCTCCCCTTGAAGGAAGCAAGTGAAGGAGAGTAGGGCCGTACATCATCTGCGGGCTCCTGTTACAGCACACGCTGCTCTGCGTCCTAGGTCCACACCTGCTGCTCTTCTCTGTTCAAAAGGATATTCGAGGGAAGAGCTCCCTGGTCCTAGGGGATCTACAAGCTCTTAAATGCTATTACCAAATGGGTTTCTGTGTGTGTGGCTTCCACAGGGGTGCTTTCAGAAGTTCTTAGACATTCTGTTTTATTTTTAAATGTGGTCTGTATTTATTGTGGGCAGCACAGGGTGAAGCAAACGATTGAACATCTACCTCTCCTGTTTTTCACTTGTATTCTTTCAAAAAGGATTTCAGAAAATGTGGGGAAAAGGAATAACTTTTATTCTTGATGTGCAAAAGAGAGGGGGTGAATGGCATTCATTTTTTAGGAAATACATTAATTTTTACAGCAGTAGCTGATAACTACTTCTTTGTATGCAGTCATTATTTTCAAATAATTTGGATTTATTCACTTATGTAAATGATTATTAGCATCTTGTTACAATGTGTGAAAATATGTCATAGGACGTGGTGGGGTCCGTTGCCAGGGCAGCAGCGCTGCTTAGCCAGTAAAAGGCCTTTATTATGGCTGGAAAGCTTTCTACGGGCTTTGGATTCAGGGTCTGGGTCTCATTCTTCACTATCTTTTGATGTCCAAAGAATATAGCAACATGTTTATTGCATTTGCTCTGTGCTAGACATTGTTTTAAGTGTCACAGGAAGATGAACTCACTGAGTCCTTGTGCCAGCCCTGTGAGGCAGATGGTTTCAGTCATCTTCATTTTATGGATGCAGAAACTAGGCACAGAGAGGCTACACTGTGTACTTGTGGCCCCTCAGGTGGCCAGGCTGGGGCTGGGGCTCACATCGTCTGGTGCCACGGTGTCAAGTGGCCCACCACATTGCCTGCGACAACGGAGTGATGGAGTTTCCCTGAGCCCTTCATTCTCCCAACTATTAAAAGTAGGACGCATTCCCTACCACTTGGTGTTCCTACCCAGAACTAAAACCATTTGAAATGGATCCCTTTACATAATTCTAGCATTTATATCTGTGGATCTATGTGTTTTTCTGTGCTTAGCCTTTAAAACATTTTGCCATATCCCACAAGTGTTTCACGTGCATATTTCCTATTTTTCAGACTACTTTATAAATTGCTTGGGAATAGGGCTTGTATCCAGGCACACAGAATCCAACACCCACAGTTAGAAGAAGAGAGGCTTAACTGGCTCACAGCTTCAAGGGGTGCAGAGCATGCTCATCTAGCTCCAAGGGAGAAACAACACGGCAGAAAGGTGCAGTGAGGTGAACTGCTCAAGCCTTGGGGGCCAGGAGGCAGGACAGAGGAACAGCACTAGCTGGGAAACTGGCCTGGGACCACCTTTAGTACCCAAAGCCTCTCTTCTGGGGCCCATTCAGAAGCACCCAGAGTACATACCACCAACTCCCAGGCGTATCCCAAGCTGATTAAGGCACTTTGTGCCCTAACTGCCACAGGGCTAGTGAATATTTTTTTCCTGCCATGAAATATCTAGTGCAGTACTTAGCATTTAAAAAAGTATTTGTTGGGGTGTGGGGAGATAGTTCAGTGGAATAAGTGCTTGCCTGGCAAGTGCAAGGTCCTGAGTTCGATCCCTGGTACCACAAAAAAAAAAAAAAAAAAAAGAAAGAAAAGAAAAGCCCATATCTCCATCCATTCATAGGTTGATGGGCATTTGGGCTGTTTTTAAGATTTAGCTG
>NW_004524697.1:8609033-8616585 GCF_000260255.1 Octodon degus
TTGTTAATACATAGACTCCTAAAAGAAAAATCCACTGTTTAGATCTGAGGTATTTCTGCAATTTTACTCTGGTTTAGGAGTTTGAACAAAATATTTACTATAGGTACCATCTCATAGTAACTTACACTGGGCGATTCTACTTGAGTTAGGAACCCAAATGCCTTTCTGTGCTGTTTGCATCTCCCATGTGTGACAGAGCATGTATCACGCACTGTGATGGCTAAGGCAAGGAGGATGATACTCAGAGGACCTACAGGGTTCCTTAGCTAGGAAGAAACTCAGGTTTCAATTGTGGGAAAATTCTATCTAAAGACATCAGTGATTTGGAGGACATTGATTTTCTCATTAAAAAAACCTTCTTATTTGCCAAGTAAATTTGCTGTAATCACATTTTAGTAGCTTGTACTATTTTTCTTAGGAAAAGCTATTTTACAATGAAAGTAAAGTAAGATTTTAAAAAGTATAGTAAAGCCTAGGAGTTGAATTTTTTTCTCATTATCTGTTTAGCTTTTAGGGATGGGAAAGCTTTCTGACGTCCTGTGGGCTTTCCCTGTCTTTTAAAATGATCTTTTCGGTCCTGCCCCCGGGGCACGCTGAGCACATGACCGAGTCTGGGCCTGGTGGCTCATGCCTGTAATCTCAGAGCTGGGGAGGCTGAAAACAGGAGGATCATTACGAGTCTGAGTTGCGTAGTGAAATCCTGTACCAAATTCATAAATGAAAAAAGAAATAAATAAAATGATCTAGTGAATTTGCTGGAAGAGATTATGTAGGTGCGGGGATGATCAAACAGCATTAAAATAACTGACATTGTAATAGGAGTTCCTAAAGCAAATGTGAAAATTGACTAATTGGTGATGTGACTTTGATTAAAGATTATGTTTTTAATGGACTAAAAGGAATTACCAGTTTTCTTTCTCCTGGTTATGTTTCTATTTGAAGAATTTTCAAGGGAGTATGCTAGTTAGACTAAAAGCTGTACTCTTAAAATGGAACAGTCTGCTAATGAATTCTGTTCCCCGTGGGCTCTGGCCTGAGGCACAGTTACCTGCTGAACAGGGACAGATAAGGGTTGAATCACAGCTGTAGTCACTCCCGTCTTCGGAGAAGATGATCCTATTGTCAAGGAAACCGAAGTTGTTTTCTTTTGAGCTCTGAGAAATAGAAATGCAAGTGCTCAGTCAAAATTTTATTCTAAGCAGTATTACTTTTCTAAATGTTTTCTACAAGAAGGTTGTTGTATAATTAATCTGCTTCAACTGCATTTGTTTCAGAAACGAACTCATAATCTACAGCCAGAATGACTGTGGTTAGCATAGGTGTAGGTGTACGTTATGAAATTTAGCTAAATGAAAATATGGACAGAAGAAAAGTAGCTGGAGGGAACACACTCATTGCTAAAGGTTGCCAGATATTCATATTGACCATCCTGCAGATTTGAGAGAAAAAAAAAAAAACTTGGAAAAGACCCAATATTTCTAAGTAGGCATATACCTAAAACCTCTAGGGTTCACTCACTCAAAGCCTCGGTTCTGTTGTGCATAACTGCTGTAGCTCGCTTTGGCAGCGCTTGTACTAAGCCCAGCAGCTGTTCTTTGCCTTGGTTTCTAGCTTTGCTGAGAGTGTCTTCGAATTTTCGTCTTTCTTTAATGCATAAATATTAGTGAAGCATAAGCAAAAGAGCAAGAAGAATCCCTTTCTAACCCCTTCAGAGCCAACCAGCCGGCTGCACAGACCGGAGGAAGCCCTGTGACTTCTCTGGACCTGAGCTCTGCATTAAAGTGGGAGAGGTGAGGCCTGGGACCTCAGCAGGTCCTTTAGCGTCTGTGATGACTGGATGCTTTGCGCATAATTTATTCAAGTTTACATATTACTCTAAGATTATTTTAACTGTAATATGAATGCAGTACAGAGAATGTTTACTGCGCACATATGTGGAATGATTAAGTCGCAGTGGTCAGCCTCTTGAATGGAAATAACTGCTTTGTATATACTAACACAAACTTTAAAAGCACACTTCAGTGTTAATGGAGTTTTCTACCTAATCCTAGTCGATTTTAATTTTGCAAAATAATTAAGATACTGATATTTTATTTTGAAGCTTTTTTTTTTTTTTTTGAGACAGGGTCTCACTATGCATTTTGGGCTTGCCTTGTGCTTACTTCTGTAGCCCCCAGGTTGGTCTTGAACTCACAGTGATCCTCTTGCCTCAACCTCTGTAGTGCTAGGATTTCAGGCATGTGACACCACACCCAGTTCCAGGGTTGCATGGTGTGCTTGGGGTTCCAGGGCCAGCAAGGCATTTGGGGCTGGTGATTGAACTCTGGTCCTTGCCCTTGCCAGGTAGTTGCTTAAGCCTCTGAGCTATCTCCCCAGCCCCTGATGTTTTATTAATTCATATCTTCATAAGAATAAATGTTGTGATTTTCAGTACAGGGTTTAACTTGACATAGATTTTGTTTGAATGAAAGTATATTTTTGGCCTATTAGATAGTTTTGGCCCTCCACATATTTGTAATAATTCAGATGATTTTTCACTCAATGTGACTGTTCTCACACATTTATAATCAGTGAGACGGCTTTCTTTGAAACCAACATTGGATATACTTTTTGTACACTCATGATGAAATTCAGACTTAAAGTTCTAATTTGTAAGTCAAAATTGTGCTCTAGATTTAGATATTTGATCTCCAATGGACAACACATGTGACTTCATACCTCAACAATCCTATTGCCATTCTTTGTTATATAGATACTTGGTAGAATTCTAGACACTTACTGCGGCATAGCTCCAGCTTTTGATTTGAAAGCTAAATTTTCACTGTCAGAATCTGTTGAACTGGCTCCTACAAAAACATTGAAAAGAAAATGACCAAGTTAAACTATCAGTAGTATCTATATTCCTTTCAAAGAATCTTTTCATTTTAGAACAGTATTAAGTAGTCTCATTTTTTACTTAAATACACATTAAAGTGGAGAATGTTCAGGTTCATATTGTTGTTATTGTACTGTTTCTTCAAAAAATCATTTTCTTTTTTTTTTTAAACTTTTTTAAAATTTTTTTTATTTATTTGTGTGTGTGTGTGTGTGGCCAGCTCAGCCTACCAGGGGGCAGGGCTGGCTGGCATGTGGTGCTGGGGGATTGAACCGCGGTCCCTGTGTTTGCTAAGCTTGTTCCAAGTGGGTGCTTTAGATCACTGAGCCATCTCACCAGCCCCCAGAAAATCATTTTCAGAAAGAACTACCATAAAGAAATTTTCTGAGGGGATTTCACTGAACTTCTCAGACCCAAAAGCTACAACTCTTGTTGCACAGGTCCTGCTTTACCTTGGTCTTAACCATCCAGTAGAAAAGCATGACGACGAAATATAGGAAGTAAAGCCATGCTGTTATGTTGAGCTGTGGGGGACTCAGGTCAACAATTTCTGACATTGCCAGTTAAACAGAAGACCCAATGCTATTATGGGCTACTGGACTCTTTTAGAATATTTTGCTGAGTTTACATACCTGTAATATTCAAATAACGGAACTTAGAAAAAAGGGGTATACAGATGAATGTCCATTTTGTATCTGTGTATTCAAAGTGGTTGGGATAGATATATAGTTACATTCTCTTAATGAATAGAATGATTTGTTCTAATGGTGTTTGTAAATAGGATCTCAAGTCTGCATCTTGTACAGCAATTAACCACTAAGAAGAATGTATGCAGTGTGTTAGTTATTGAAACTGTCCTACCGATTTGATTTGAAACTGTCTCATTGCTGTTTATCAATAAAATTATGAAAAAAAAATAAAAATAAATAAATGTAAAGAAGACACAAGAAAAGACAAAAAATACACAGGACTGTCCCGCTAAAATGTTGTATGTGGTTAGATTTGTAAATTTCAGTGTAAAATTATGCAATTGTTTGTTCATATTCTTTAAATATTTTTCATTTTTTGTATTTTTATCTCCATATTCTGTAGGGACTTAATGTTTAACATATCAATGCTAGATGGAAAATATCTGTTCCATGATATGCCTAAGATGTTTGATATTCAGACAGATAGTGAAGCTAAACTCAACTGCATAAGATGTAGGGTAATAATAAGCTCCTCGTTTGGAGGGTTAGCAACCTAAGTTTGCAGACCAAAAATTAGAGAAATAGAAGGGCTGAAAGGACAGCCAACATTTTGAGCATAGCCTTTCAAGGTCATTGAAGCTCAGGACATAGGAGAATCTATATTGTAACATCATGTAACTCAGTCGTGTCCCAAATTTTCTGATCAAGGAGATTATGGGACCACAGAGCAATGTGATCGATGAAGTAGAGTGTACCTAAGGAGAGTTATCTGGAGAGAAACCATTCTCTAGGCTTTCACAGAGAGCAAATTGGTCAAGAAATGGTCATGACTCAGCCACATGGCTGAAACTGATAAAGGATCTGCAAACTGCTTTTCAGGGTTACAGGATAAATCCTGAGGGTACTTGACTGACCTTGTCAGATACAAAAGTCACATTTCTTGTTATACAGGTATTGCTTTATCTTGGTCTTAACTACCCAGCAGAAAAGTATAAAAATGAGGTATATAAAGTAAAGCCATAAGAAAATGCTGAACTGTGAAAGGCTCAAGTCAACAACTTCTGTGGACTCTTGTGGACTGGTACTACTATTTTGGACTGCTAGACTCTGTTGGATTGTTTTGCTGAATGCACACACTTATAGTATTTTGATGCCAGTGTAATACCCATTTCTGACAGGACTAAACAAAAAAAAGAAGGGATACAAAGGAAGGACCAGTTTGTATTTGTATATACAGAATATTTAGGATAGATATACAGCTATTTTGCTTAATTCAATGAGAAAAAATATTTATACTAATAGTGTTTGGACAGAATATTCTGTCTACATCTTGTACTACAGATAACCACTAAGAAGGTAACAATGTACAATGTATTAATTATGAATCAGGTTTGAAACTGTCTCATTGATATCTGTTTACCAATAAAATAAAATAAAATAAATAATAAAAAGTAACATGAAACATGAAAAGTAAAAAAAAAAAAGAAATTTCTTCAAGTCAATACATATTTAGTGCCATATTTATTACTAGTTTCATTTTCATTTTTATCACTTTGGCTATCATCACTATACTTTCACATGGTTTAAAACTATGAAGTAAATATACATTTTTATGGGGCTCAACATCATGGTTTTAAATTAACCATGCAATATCATATAGAGTTGGTTTATAGATGTCTTCATTACTTGTTAATGAGAAGATACTTTCTGACTCTAGTGCCTTCATTCTTAATAAGAAGGTCTATGACTTTAGATTCATACGCTCCCAAGTTCATTTGTATCTATTCCTGGATTAAGGATCTCATCAGATTTTTAGTCTAAAGGTAAAACTATACTCAGCTTTTAATGTTTGCATATTTTCTGTCAAGAGATTTTTGAGTGTCAGAATTGATGTCATTGCAATGGTTAAAAGTATATTCTTGATGTTTCTAAGACATGTTTTTGGGTTATTTGAATTATTTTGTAAAATATCTGCTTATTGCCAAATAACTAAGTAGCACAGAACTATACGACATAATAGTTAAGTGAGCAACTTCCTAAATACCATTTGACCTATCTTGTTACGTATTTTTAAATTAAGTTCAATATATCAACAGACAAATATTTACACACACACTTGCACAAATGTGCTCACATTCTAGGTCTCGCACTTTCGCAGTCCTGCACTTGCTTTGTTGAGGTTGAAAATGGTGATGCTCAGGTAACTCTGCTGGAATGACTGCTCTTTCCCTTATTTATTTCTATAACAGGCACTGGGTGCAAGATTTCTTCACCTGACTCCTGGACTACAATGGGCTCTATCTTATCTTCCCATTTTTCTCCCTTACAAATCCATATTTGTCTTATGTCAGGTTAATTTTCCTAAAGGCACCTTCCTTATTAAAGAATTAAAGTATATATCTCAGTAAGTTAGAATTCCCTGAATCTGTTTCTATTAGTAGTTCAGTTACATTATTCACTCTGCTAGGATATACCTACTCTATCTTCTTGATATTGTATCTTTTCAGATCACCCCAGACATTTCTCTGTGCTGTTTTCTTCTTGTTTACAGCTGCTAAGTAATTTATCACATCTGCTAGAAAATTATTGCTTTTCTGAGGTGGGGCTAGGAAGGAAGCTACCAATGTGAGAGTTTTTACTATTTTCCTTACAGTTTATTAGGCTCTTTAAGCATCTGACTATTACAATAATGAATCTCATTAAGAAGTGAGTTAGACCCAATATACAGATAGGAAGATTGAGGAACCAAGTGGCTAGGTAATAACCAGAATACAGAAAGTACACTCGAACCCATGGTCTGTAGCCTTTTCCCGACTCCCGAGGACCTTCAGTGCTGTGTATCTGTCTTCCACAAGGTGCTTAGATTTGGTCTGACTCAATGGGGGCCTTCAGCTTCCCCTAGAGTGAAGAGGGCTGCAAAGCTCGCCTGGGGGCAGGGCATGGATGGTGCGCACAGGGAAGCGCAGCTGACCCGCCGGTGAGGCAGAGGGAGAGATGCAGGGCCGACGCTGAGACCATAAACTACAAGAAAAAAGCCAACTAATAAATAATAAGCTCCAATAAAGAAAATAAACAGGGGCATTAGCTATGGAACATTAACAGAGGGCATACATGTAAGAGGGCAAAACAGAGAACAAACCACTCTCTATTCACCTTGTTACGGACAGAGAAAGTCTTAACTGCACGAGGGGGAGGGGCTGCCGAGCCAGGGCGCCCCAAGGAACCGTGGGGGACAGGAAGACCGACTTAATTAGAACCATAAAGGTGCTTGGAAGAAAGGGAGGGGTGGCAAGAGTCCTGTGGAAGCTCTCCCATGCATGCTTAATGTGGCCAGAAAAAGCGATTTGTCACCTGCTTTGAAATATTTAAATCCTTTTAAAGGTCTCCTCAGAGGACCCGGTTTAACGCACTGTGAGGGGTTGCGGACGTAGCTCAGAGCAGCGCGCCTGTCAGGCATGCGCAAGGCCTGGATAGCACCTCCAGCATCAGAAAAGAGAAAACAAGTCACTCTTGCTTCCTTTCTCCAGATGATTTTCAGAGAAACAAAGGTGAAGGGTTAAAGAAAAAAAGTTCGTGTCCCTGGAAGAAGAATACATTTACTAGCTTCTGCGCACCTGTCCAGCGCTTGTGAAATCTCAATGTCACCTTACCTCTTAGGTGTCAGCGTGGCTCTGGCAGGAGGCAGATCAAATCCCCTGCCAGTGCAGTGAATTCCCGCCCCTCCCCTGGGGCAGTGCTTCCTTCCACCTGAACCTCCCTCTGTCATCCGCCCTGCACCTGCTGGCCAGGAAAGGGAGACGGTAATGCCATTGCTAGATGTTGTGCGAGAATTGGGTAAGCCAGCAAATAAATAAAAACAAAACAGAGCGCAAAAGAGTATGTAAAGAAAATTACATACACATGTAAGATAAGATGAGACTGGGGAAGCTCAGTGGTTGAACCTGTGTTTCGCATGTGTAAGCCTTAGGTTTAATCTCTAGCACCGAAA
>NW_004524697.1:8616695-8620519 GCF_000260255.1 Octodon degus
AGAGACAGAGACAGAGACAGAGACAGAGACGGAGAGAGCCATTGTCACAGGGCAGTGAGATTATACACACTTTTATACTTTTAATGTCTTCTTTGCATTTCTGTGTTTTAAATTTCTTAAAAACGAAGTGATAGCAGTTGAGTTTATGGCCTACACTTTGTGCCCGGTGACATTCTGGGCAGGGGATTAACTCAGTCAATCTTGACATCAACAGAATTTTCTCCATGTGCAGATGGAGAAATCAGAGAAAGTACAGTCATTGAATAGTGGGTGAGAGTCACAAAGCAAGAAACTGAGCTTGCTATGAATGTTATTAAAATTGTTTAAAAATATGCAATGTGAAGAATAGCCTGAGCTGTGCACTTTGGATCCTCACATCATCTTCACAAGTTCTCAAAATCTAGCGGAAGGACATGCACGCTTAGATATCTAACCAACAGTGGAGACATCCGGGTGGTCCAGCACCCGGGACTTTACCCTGTTGACATCAGCAAGTCTGGTTACTCACTTCACATCACAGCTTGCTTCCAAACGCCGCTTACGGGGTGCCCATCGCTGAGATCCTGTAAGCAGGATCTGCTGGCTGGCACAGTGCTTGCGCACAGTGCCAGACGCTCTCTATTTTCTTTGGCCGACCTGCCCACCTCTCCACCATATCCAAATCTAAGTCCTCCTTAAGCACAATGCCTGGTTTAATCCGGCTTGCTTCATTCCATATTTCAGGGCCAACTTCCTACTCTTCTTGCAAATTCTTGAAACTGTAATGACCTGCATAATCCACTTAACAATCACAGGAGGAGGCAGCAGTGGAGAGTTGAGATGTCTGTGTTTATGTCATGCATTTATCTTTCCTATTCATTTTGTGCAATTGAGACTCACTGCCAACTAGTCCTCGAGGGCACTCTCCTCCTTATCTACTATACATATGGGCCAGATATCATTTTTTCCCATTTTCAAAGACTTTACATCTTATTTTTTCTTTCTTCCTCATAATCTATTTTTATTTCTTGTACTATTTTCATCAGCACAAAAACATCCTGCCTGAAGACAAACCGCAAAAAAAAATTTCATGATCCCATGCTTCTTTCCAGATCCTGGCCCACATCTGTGTTGGTGGTTGAGCAAAACTCCCCCAATGCATATCTAGTATCAGCTACTTCTTCCATGTTTTGCAAGCTTTCCTCAACTCATCCCACTTGGTTTCTGGTTCTTTCTCAAATCTGCAGTCCCCTCTTGCTAAAGTTGCCAGCAACACCCACAGTTGCTAAATCCAGTGGCTTCTCCCTTGCCCTCATCTGACCAACGGCTCAGCAGAAGTGGGCACAGCCAGCAGCCCCTCCTTCCCACAGTGATTTCTCTTGCCTCCCGATCACCACTCTGCCTGGCTTCTCTCCACCCTAGGGGCTCTGCCTTCTCATTCTCTTTGTTGGCAATGCCTCTTCTAGAAACCTCAACAGGTGGAAGGGTTACAGGCGGAGGTTGAGGGCCTTCTCTCTTCCCCACTCCTCTTTCTCCCTCATTGACCTGTCTGGTGCTGTGTGTATTCCCACAACTTTAGTTGTTGTCTGTGTGCAGATGCCCAAATCAGGTTTTCTTACTCTGTGTGCTAGACTATGCTCATATATCCGAATACCGACTTGTTGCATCCCCTTGGCTGTCTGTACAAGATCTGAAACCACAGCGCTTAATCCTCCCACCCGGAATGCCATTCCTCCTAGTCTCCCCCAATTCAGAGACTGGCAACATTATTCACACAAATGTTAGATCCCAAACCAGTGGGGTATTCACTGCTGATGCTTCCTTTCCAATCATCGTGCCATCTGACCCACTACAGGACTCTGAGAATCTGCTTCTGAAATCTCCCTCCCAAGGCTATACTTTTAGGGATCATTTCTATAGTATGAAATCTCCTTCCCGTGTACACACCTCCTCCTGGAGCACCACGATACTCCTGTGACACACTGCAATAGGCTTCTAACTCCCAAATTTTAAACCCAAAAAAACAGGTTAAAGCACAAATTAGAAGGGTTGGGGTTGATACTCCAATTTGCCTAGCATGTGAAAGGCCCTGGATTTGAATCCCAGCACTGCAGAACAAAGAAGCAAACTATAGCAAACAAACCCCCTCCTCTTCAAATCAGCTAATGTGACTTTTTGGTTTAAACCCTCCATAATTTGCAATTTGATTTAGAATCCAGGCCAGATGCTAGCAGTGACCATAAGGCTTCATGACTCGCCCCGTCCCCCATGACGCTGCAGTTGCCCCAGATGTGCTCTGCTTCCACTCACAGCTGTTCTCCCCACCACAGGCCTCTGCATTCACACCCTGTGTCTGGAGCACCATTTTCCCACTCTTCCCTACTGGCTCCTTAGCAGGGTACTGGTCTTAGGTCAAATGTTATCTCTTCAGAGTGGTTTTCCTGATTGACCTCACAGACTTGCTGGTATTTGGAATCATTTAGGATCTTCCTGGCTCTCTCTCTCTCTCCTCTTCTGGGGTGTCAGTGTGCACCTTATTCACGGATGTGCTCTTTGTGGCGAGCCACTGCCTGCCCTGTGGTAGTCACCCAATGGTTACTTGAGGATGAAGCAGAAGGGCTCAGTTATGGTCCTTGAACAATGCTGTGCTCAAACCCTAAACTGTGGAACCAGATGAAAGCAGGGGTTGTGGTGGCCCCAGTGATAGTGAGTTCACTGGCATTTTACACTGTAGCAGCAAAGACATTAAGCTCACGAGCCAGGCCACTTTGTGTGTGCATACCTGTGCGCATATGTAAAGTGTTGGTCATTGTTCAGCTGTTCTAAACTTCAGTTTCCTTAACTAAATGACCAGATGACTTTGTAAGGGCCAAGGGAGATAATCCATGTAAAAATTAAGAACACCGTTTGGCTCCTAGCGAACCCTGTATGAATGCTAGCTCTAGGTTTTAAGCTCTGATTTCTTTTGTATTACTGTAAAACTTAGTGTACTGGGCAGTGGAATCCAAGTGGTTTTCAACCAGCAAATTGCTAAACTTTTGAAGAAGGTTTTGCTGAGATCTAAAAATTTTATAGAGAACTTCCAACCTTCTGGTAGACCCTAGTGTCTACTTACTGATACAGTAATGACAACATGCTTGAAGGAGCACCTTATTAGGAAGACGCGTGGATCTAACACAGTGTTGGAATTGGTAAGTATAAAGGCTTACTACTTTGACTTATGATGTGAACCTAAGAATGCATCTTTCTCATTCTCTGTAAATGTTTCTAGGGATAAAGAACACTAAACTTCTTATTAAAAGTTATTACTGGGACATGGGGAGATGGCTCAGTGGAATAAGCGTTTCCCTGGCAAGTGCAAGGGCCTGAGATCAATCCCCGGTTCTGAAAAAAAAAGTTATTATCCATATCCAGGTCAATGAACCAGTTTGCTAAAGCACTTTATGTAAGTCTTAGAAAAGATGAACCTTCATGGCTTTTTATTCTGGTCTTGGTCAACACTTCAATCCTCCCTTTGACTTGTACAAGTCACCACAATCTATCTAAAGCCTTAAAACCCAGGCTGGTTTGCTAAGTAAGCTTAGTGGTATCGTGGGGGCACACTGTGCACCGTGTGTGAAAGTTCACGCATGCAGAACTCGAGGTCACTGTCTCCCCATACTGAGGAGCTCAGCCCCTGGCCTCAGTGACAGCTCTGAAGCTTCTATTTAGAGGAACTGCATTTAATTAAAGAAAATTCAAGATCAAGATTCTCAGCATTTTGGATCCTTCAGAGTTAGATAATGAAAATGGTCTCAGAGGTAAAGAAGTATTTTCTTTTGTTATATAGAAACTAGGTATAGCTC
>NW_004524697.1:8622009-8622600 GCF_000260255.1 Octodon degus
TAGTGATCCTCCTGTTTTCAGCCTCCCCAACACTGGAATTATAGGGGTGCGCCACCATGCCTGGTCTTGGTGGCTGGCTCAGTGTGCCTGGAGTGTGGTTGGCAGGGCTTGTTGTACCGGAAATTGAACCCCGGTCCTTGAAGTTGCTTAGGCAGGTGCTTAGACTGCTGAGCTATCTCTGTGGCCCAAGTGTCTCTGTTTTAATATTTAGTTTTTTAATATATGTTGATCTTCATTTATTGCAGAGTTAAGACATGGGTCTAGTTTCAATTTTTTGCACATGAATAGCCAGTTTTCCTAGTACCATTTTATAAAGAGGCTATTGTTCCTACAGTGTTCAGTACATTATATTTTGAAATTATTCCTATCTAGTGATTGTAAGTGCATAGTACATTTAGCAAGAATAATAGAATCTTAACAAAAGAGGCACAGTTCTAGAATTTAATGAAAATGAGTGTATTTAAAAATATTCAGTTACAGACTGGGTGTGGTGGTGCATGCCTGTTATTCCAGCTCTTGGGAGGCTGTACATAGGCAGATCATTACGTGTCTGATCTAGTAGTGAGATCCTGAACACCCTGTAGACCCCTC
>NW_004524697.1:8624990-8626757 GCF_000260255.1 Octodon degus
GTTTTCAGATCCTCTGGGAAAATTCCCAGTAGAGGAATAGCTAGTTTAAATGATTTATTCAGTTTTGCAGGAGAAATGAGGCTTGGGTCCCAATACTATCATGCTATTTTCTTTGGAAAACCATACTCTCAGTGCCCCTTAGGATGGTTGTTGGGGTACAGGGCTGCTGGTGCTCTTGTCCTGGAGATTCCTTCTTACCTTCAATGAACACCTCGGCGGAGGTGGTGTCTGAGCCACTGGGGTTTGTAGCCAGACAGGTGTAGCGGCCTGTATCCTCCTCAAAGGCCTCTGCTATGATCAGGGTGTGCAGGTCCCCGCCCTCACAGAAGATCTGGATGTCAGGAGTGTTGTGTAGCTCTTTGCCCTCACAGAACCACCTGTGGGTCAAATGATCATAGGACAACAGAGTAAGAGAGGAAATGGTACTGTTTAAAAAAAGCAAAGTAGAAATAAAAGGCTAGATGCTATTGCAACAAGACATTTGTCTGATAAAAGATCTGTGCCAGTCTTATGGAACTCCTCATTTTAGAGCGTGAAATTAATGACTAGACAATTCCCAGAGGTTTTGCTTTGTCAAACATTTGCATATTTTATCAACTTGGAAACGAGGGACTTGTTAAACTTAGACCATTTTCATTACAAAATAAATTTAAAAAACTGAAGCTCAGTGTTTTGCAAAATGTTTCATAATAAATGCCTCATTCACTTATGACAATTTTGTCTACTATTCTTAGCTAGAGAAAAATATACTTGATCTTAACCAAAAGGCCGAGAAGCAATAGCTAGAGAAAAATAGAAAAGTTAATATAAACATTATGCTTAAGTATATCTAATACCATAAGGGCAGCATCATTAGGTTAAAAAAATCACGGCGACGATATTTTTGCTGATCCTCATTTCTGACCAGCTGACCATTAACCGATCTAATGGCTTCCACATTTCTGATATTTACAGAACGTGCAGGCAGAGCCCCCTGGCCTCCAAACTGTAGTGAGATGGAGCAGCTACGCTGTAGTTCATTCTTCCTGGCCAGCATGCTTCTCCTCCAATGCAGGCAGGACTGTGGGTGGGAGGCTGCAGCCTGCCGGGCTGTGCTAATCCAGGTTCCTTCCCACGCTCTTCCCTCCCCTTAGTACCTCAAACTCTGCACAGCATTTGATCACTTTTACATTACAAAAGCTTCCCTTCAAGTTTCCAGATGTGATTTTAATATGTGGGAATGTGTCACCAGCAGGATGCAAGCCCCTGCGCCTATATAATTCATTTAGCTCCTAACTGTAAACAGAGATTTTCCTCTGAATGTAATCTTTCATAAAATTCTTTGGATGGGGCATCCTGTTGTGAAAATATGACACAATAGCCCAATTTTTGTTTTCTTTGTTTAGCATAGCATAATACAGGTTCTTGTGTATATTTAACTTGAAAATAAAGTTAAAGAATCAAATGAATTTGCTGATACTCAGAATATTAATCCAGGAAACAATACAGTAAATTAATATGAGATACTCATAAATGGGAAGATAAGACTTTGGGAATTAAGGAATATGAAATATGCAGGGGCTGAGGTTTGGATCCCTGGGCCTGCTGTGCTGGTCCTGCCCCCAGGGCATGCTGAGATAGCAATTGAGTCTGGGCGTGGTGGCACACACCCCTGTAATCCCAGCTCTTGGGAGGCTCTAAACAGGTGGATCTAGTCACTAAGAGTCTGATCTAGTAGTAAGACACTGAAAACCCTGTAGATCCTTCCCTAAAATACAAATAAATAAA
>NW_004524697.1:8627712-8628643 GCF_000260255.1 Octodon degus
GCCTGCCTGCAGGTGCTTCAATCCACTGAGCTATTTGGCCGGCCCAGCAGTGCCTTACTTCATGCAAGTGATAACACTGTGCCTGGTAAACTCTGAAACTGAAGAGTATGTGTCTGTACTGCCTGTTAGTGACTTTACTTTCCATTAATAAAAAGGGAAAAAGCCAGTGGTAGAAAAATGAAGCATAAAATACTCAAGAGAGGTTTAAAGGAAAGATTAGCTTCTTTTGGAGAGTGCACACCATTGGGAAACCTTTGTCCACCACATGAGCGTAGCATCCTTCCCTTCATGGAGAAACTGCGTAGCCTGCAAGGCTGTTTTTATGTGACTGTAAGTGAAGATCAACTTAGACACTTTTAAATATTTGGAAGAAATCAAAGAAAGAGTCATATTTTGTGCCACCAAAAATTATAAAGTTCAAATTTCAGGTTCTATAAATAAGTGTTTTAAAATAAAATGATGCTGATTTATACATTTGTCCATGATCACTTTGCCTCACAGTGTTAAGTAAGGAAGTTGCCACGTCCCGTGCTGTCTGCTGATCCCAAGCTCTAACTAAACTCTTCGAGCAAAATGTTGCCAGCTCTTGCTTTTTTATTTCTTAAAGTGTGACCTCGGATCAGCAGCCTTGTAGACATGCAGCATCTTGAACTTAACCCCAAATCTACCGAATCAGCTCAGACCCCTCAGGGCTTTCACCAGCATGCAGAGTTTCAGGGCTGGTCTGACAGCCTGGTCTGCACTAACCTGCACTCAGAACCCTGGCTGGCCATCCTGCTATGTATCTGTGGTCCCTTGCACATAGGTAGGCAATTGGATTCTTCTTTGCTCCCCCCATCTCTACTTCAACAATTTTAACAGCAGTCATTTGACAATCAGTGACTCACCACTTGGTGATCTCCTCTGTATTGTTGCCTTGTATCACTGTTGA
>NW_004524697.1:8628743-8630411 GCF_000260255.1 Octodon degus
CATACTCATAAATGAAATAAATCAGATTCACATGTGGAAAACATCACATTGTCTCCATGATGTGAGAAATTGAAAGAGTTAATACGGTCAAAAATGTATATTAGGAGGGGCCGGGGAGATGGCTCAGTAGAATAAACGCTTCCCTGCTAAGCGCAAGGGCCTGAGTTCAATCCCCGCTTTAAAAAAAAAAAAAAAAAAAAAGGACTTCTTGATTACAAAAAGATGCATTTAAAAATGGTTTTATTGATCCACAGCATATTGCACATAGTTGGTGGTTTGTAATATTTATTATCTTTCACACATTACTTAGAATATGGTCCCCTGATCCTAGGACAGGATCAGGGCTTCATCTCTGAAAAATGCTAGATAAAACATTTCAGTGGTCTTCAATGTTTACAATTCAGGTTTCTTATTAAAGATCCCAAGAAGTCCTGCAGAAATAAAATTTGCTCAATGTTGTCTAATCTAGCATTTCCTAAAGTAATTCGACCATGATATCTTTTCTTATTTAGCACCTGAGATGCTTTTCTAGAATAGTTATTCCTAAGAACTCATTTTTGAAAAAGAATTTAAGATGAATTATAAACTGAATAGTAATGATAACTATGGGTGAAAAAAGTAAAGAGCTTGTCAAGTTACTGAAATCGTAGAAAGATTTCAAGGCAGAAAGATTAAGGTAACAAACGCACTTTCAGCAGCGGTGGATTCAACTCCTTGGCTTTATCACATCCACAGCATTTAACTTACTCCATTATGCTGAAATTAGTTCTTCATGTACAGTACTTTTCTATGTAACTTTTCCAAAAGAATGTAACTTTTTCCACAGTTAAGACCTGGTTTTATTAACTTATTCACTCTGTCCTAGCACAAATCTGGGTGTATGGAATGTATTAATCAGGCCATTTTATTTTCTGTATTTCTCTCGCTTTGACATCTGGGGTTTTGCTGACCCTGGAGAGAGTATTTCTGCCAGGATTAACCAGTTCCTTGCAACACTAAACGATACTCCTTTGAGCAGTAATTTCTCATGAAAAGTTCCCAGTCCACAGCCCCAGCCCCTGGCTCCTCCTCTGCAGGGCCACAGTCTACCCGCCCCATTATCCCCGGGCCAGGTATCTGCCCATCAGGCACGGATCTTACACCTGAGGGCCAGATGAAATTATACGAATGAATTTATCCAAGTCTGCTCAGCTGTCCTTTTCTGCCCCTCCTGTGGAAGCCACAGCAAGGGCTTTTGCTCAGCTCCTCCTGGTCTCTAACTGATCTTGGGGCTTGCTCTTATGGCTGCTGGGGTGGCCGGTCCCCACTTCTTGGGTGCCAGGACTACTAGCTATATCTTCAACGGCAGTCATTTCCTGACCTGTTGCCTTTGCCAAAGTGAATAATTATAAAACCTGCATTTTAGCACATAGAACACTCTCTTGAGCTAATTAAAAGAGAATTGATTTATAACTGATGGAAAGACTGAATGGATAAGTTTAAATAACATCTGTCACAGTTTCTGCTTTAAGATGTATTTGGAAAGTGGTTATTGAGATTCTCACTAACTCAAGCTAAGGTGCATTTAAAAAGGGTAAAATTAAATTCAAAATAATCTAGTTAGTGCAAATGTAGAAGAGGAAAGCAACAGTGTCCACTCGATGCAGGAGCTCAGGAGCTCCCTGATAA
>NW_004524697.1:8630789-8664052 GCF_000260255.1 Octodon degus
GTGTTGTTTCAATACTGGAAATTGAAGCCAGGGTGTTTGTCCTGACAGCTGTTCTCTCTCTCTCTCTCTCTCTCTCTCTCTCTCTCTCTCTCTCTCTCCCCCCCCCCTCCAGCTAAGGCTGACCTTGAACTTACTTTGTAACCCAGGCTGACCTTGAACTTCCTGTAGTCTCCTGCCTCAGCCTCCCAAGTGCTGGTATTACAGGCATGTGCCACTGTAAGGTGCTGTGAAATTTCTTAAAGGTTGTAATTCTAACAGCTTTTAGGTAAAGGAGCCAAAGCATTTAGCATTCTTAAGAGAAGAGCTAGAAGTCAGGTCTGTTGATTAAATTTTGACCTCCTGAAATACTGCCCACATTAAATTCTTACTGCTAGTGTAGCTTAAGAAAAACAGTACTGGTATAGTGAGAAGATCTGTAAAGCATACCAAATAGGACAAAGAATAGGCTTAGTGAGCGAACGACACAGGTAGCAATACCATCCTATCCCTCTGTGGTCAGAATGTCCTTTGCTGGTAAAATGGAATCTCTCAGAAGCTTCAGCATAGCTGTTTAGAGAAACTATCAAGCGACTAAAGTTGACATCAGAAATGAAACACGCTTGTCACCCTCAGTTAGGTCTGTTGCTAGAACGTACAGCTTCTCTTCCCTCCGCAGCTTCAAAGTCCTTTCTATTTACAATGGGGTAAGAGTGAAGAGAAGGTGATTGAGAGGGAAGTGTGTGCGGAAGCTTGTCATGTGGCTAACAGAGTCCACTAAAGCAGAATTCTGCTGAAGGTCACTCCTGGACCGTTGCTTATCCCAGCTTTCATACCTGAAAGCCACTTAGTGAATAAATAGTACACTGGATAGCACATTGGAAAACGAAATCTTATGAATCTCAAATACATGGCAACTTGAATCATGCTTTGAACTTGCTACTACAAAATTGTTAAAATAGGGCTGCAGATATGGCTCAGCGACAAAGCACTTACTTAGCATGGGCAAGGGCCTGGGTTCAATCCCTAGCAGCACCAAGACAGTATTAAAACATGTATCTACATTCTCCTCCTTGAGATGAAGAGATGATATCATATTTGGAAACAGTCATGGTTCTTAAGGATTTGTAGAAATTCAAATGAAAGTTAACACGTCAATGTTGTGCAATTTGCACATATAAAATCTTTTTCGGCTTTCACTACAATGTTGTGAAGTCATTGTCATATTTTTACATATAGGTAACTCATTTATCTATAGGAATGAAAAAGAATGTGGACAATTAAATCTAGATAATCTTGAAAAGTCCATGTTCTTGATGCTTTTGGCTCTGTCTTTCATCAGGTTCTCTACTGTGGATACAAACGTGTTCTAACAAAGTTTACTGATTCCTCTTTTCTTAATCTCTGGTGCAACTGCTAAGCAACTATGTAGTCACTTCATAACAGGGAGCTCAGGGAAACTGGAGAAGCAAATCTTGAAAAATTGGTGTGCTTGGTAAATCCCCCCTCAAAAGAATTAAGAGATGCTAATGTAGGAGGAAACCAGTTGGGACTGGCAGTCAGATTTCAAGGCCATGAGCAGGGTATGAAAATAACTTTGTGCTAATTAGAAATGAAATGTAAAGGGTAAGGAGCTACAGTCATATTTGTTCATCCATTCATTTATTCACCAATCAATTATTTATACATTCAGTAAGGGATTTTATAGAAATTATTGCATGATGCTGGTATTAGGGGATAAGGGGGATAAAAATCCTACAATAGGCATAAGAAAACAATGGATACAATGCATGCAATGAATTCAGGTTCTTCTATCCCTGGAAACACGAAATCTTTTGATATCTCAATTATGATTTTATGCTTACCGATTTAAATTTTCTTTGGAAAGAATGCTTAGGTTGAAATTTATTCATTGGAGAGAGAATAATGTTGATGGACTTAGTAAGATTTGAATTTTCCTTTTTTATTCAAAAAGGAGTATCAAACAAAGAAAGAGGGATTGTGGTATTTAAAGCTCTGTTTGAAGGACTTTTTATTCAATTTTGTGTTGGGATTTTAAATCAAATATGTGTATAATTTTTTTTTTTTTCAGGTTACATGACTCTCCCCAGGATCTTCTAAACATTCCAGCTAGAAATGACAGGGTGCCAAAAACTCCAAGGATTCTGCCATGGCACCAGCAGGATGCGGGTGAGCTGAAATCCAAGAAGGTGTTTTACACAGAACAGTTCCATATTTAATTGTTCACTTTCTACATTTCAAGGTGAGGTTAAAGGAACTGCTGAGTACTGGTTTTAGAAGCGAGGACTGCATCTGTCTGTGGTCCTGGGGCTGCTAGTATAGAGAACAAGGGGGGTCAGGCAAATAACTGAAGTCAGGAGGAGATGGTGGCTGCTTCTAAGCAAATGGCTGTTCCCCCATACTCCCCACCATACTCATTCTGGGTCAGTATAAAAAAATGCCAAGAAATTTACCTCCCTGAATAGCCTTCCTTTTCTCTTGTCAATGAGCAGGACTCGAAACTGTATACTAGAGCTGGGATATCCATCTGGGAATGCTCAGAACACTCTAATTTTCCAAGATAGGTTGTGAATGTTGACTTTTATGAGAATAAATTTCACTGATAAATGACAGGAACCAACAAATACACTGGCAAAGTGTAACATACACTTTCCAGTAAAGTCTACGAATAGTTTATGTTTTTAAAATCACAGATGGCATTGCTTGGCTTATGAGTTAAGTGGTAATGTTATTCTAATACTACCATTTAGCAAGACATATACATTTTATGAATGGCAGTCTGTTTTGGCAATTTTTATTTTATTGAACCACAACTATGTATTATGGCAATTTTCTGTGCACTTGTATTTTAAACATGTGGCTTTTAAAATGAAACAAATCTGACTTGTAAAATTTATAAGTCTTCATCAATGAATCTTGGCTAATACTAACTCTGCAAAGAAAAATAGTAAATGTTGGAAGCCATTTAATGGAAACAATAATGTGCTTATTAAGTGAAAACCTTTAAAGATAGTGAGTTTTCATTTTCTAAGTCAGTTTCTTCGTGCTCCTGGAGAAACAAAGTTACATTGAATGATGTCTACTCTTTTTCTTCCCAACTTCACTGATTTTACTTCCTGGAGAAATTATCTTCAAAGAGGTGTCAAGGATAATTGCAGAATGGTAAATTAAAACTCTAGCTTCCCACCCTCCTAAAGTACAGAGCCCCATGGCTTTGTGGGCTACAAGAAATCTAAAGGAACTAGTTTGTTGAATGCCATTATAAGGGAGATAAAGAGTAGGAAAAACCCCAGAGAGATCAGTGGTTCAGCGGTTATATGTTCCAGGTGTTTGTCTCTCCTACAGGAATGGAAGGGCTCTGCCCCAGGCTGGAAAGCCACCAAGATGGAGTTGGCAAGTGAGGCCCCACATGAGTTTTGTTTATGTCTAAATGCGGCGGGAGGCCATGTGTAAGTATTGCATTTCAGACATCCCCAATTAAACATCAATTAATTTTTATGGAGTATTTTTTGTCATGTCACCAAAGATTTCTTAATTTTTTACATGTGTTCCCATTAACCACAAAACAAACATTGTTTATTCTGCCATGTGGATTTATAGGCAGACTGAAGTGAAATTAGTCCCTGTCTAAATTTACTGGAGCTATAATTTCATGGCTGCTTCGCTTGAAGGCCAATAGCTAAATTTGTGTGGACAGCAGATGTACTTTAACCTTATGATCCAAAGGAGACCCATAAATAGACTGGCTTTTTGAAATTCAAAGCCCCAAAAATGATAAAATAGATGCTAAACCCAAACCATGCTTACGTCTAAAGATTTTTTGCCCAATAATCACTTTATCTCCTAACAAAGAAAGAGAAAACAGGTTGGGCTAGTTCAAATAAAATTAAACTTTACAAATGATTTTATCTCATTTGTGAGATAAAATTTGACCGTGAATGGTAACTTTGTGATTGGACCTTATAGGCATGCAGATACCTAATCATAATCCTTACAGAACTATAAAAACACACAAATGGAACTACACTAAATATTTATGCTGCCAGAAGCTGTTCAAATCTGAGAGTGCTTCTAGAATTTTCCAGAGTGATGCACTACAAAGGAGCTAGTGCTGGGAGGCAGTAGCCAGGGTTCTCCTTTGGCTGGATCCACAGCCCAGCCACAGTGAATCTAGTCCACCATTCTCTCATGTGGGGCTGGAATTTCCTTGTTTGTGAAATGCAAGAAACGATCTAGACTAGTGTTTGCTCAAATGTGTCCCCAGAAACTAGTTCTGCAGCAAGTTGACAGATAATACTGAAATGATTTCTGTGGTCAAACTGGTTTACAAAACATTAGGTTAAACAAAGGTAAATATTTGTCTTTACTGCAAACTTTTTAGAGCTTTGATCGTTCCAACATATATCGGGTTTCTAGGACAGAAATGCGGCAGGCCTTGCTCTCAATCTTGTCCAAGGAAGGTATAGTGTGAGAATCATGTTGAAAGATCAATGCTATGTGGAGCACATTTTTTTGCACCAGGGATTGAACTCAGGACCTTGCACTTGCCAGGCAAGCACTTATTCCACTGAGCCATCTCCCCAACCCACCTGGAGCACTTTTTTTTTTTTTGGACATAATATTCCTTTATTTTTACACATTTGACAGAGGTTTTTCAGTAAACAATCACTGCAGTGGAAAAGAGCATGAAGCTCAACCTCCGGCCACTAGCAGCGGCCCGGCTCAGGGGCTGGCTCCTCCCTGCCCAAGTGGTGAGGAGGAGGCGCGCACGTCCTTCCTTTATTAGCTTATCCCGCTGCTTCTTGATGGCATTCATGCACTGCATCATTTTCTGCTGAAGTAAATGCTCTACCAAAGCATCATATTCTACCTTGCACTCTATTCTCCTGGGTAGCACCGATTCCACGTGCACACTCTAGCCATGCTTTCTCAAAAGCATGGCATCGAGAAGCAATTTTGTAGGGCTGTTCAGAACTTAGGATCATCATGTGATGATCTAAACTAATGCCCAGTCTTTTCTGCACATCAAAGAAAGGCATGAAGTCACACAGAAGTGCCCTTGTCTCCTTCCCAGGCTGCCACTTCAGAATAACAGGTTACTTTGGAGCACATTTTGGAAAGCACTGAGTTGAATTTATTATTGAGCTCCCATCTGTCTGATAATGATATGTATCTAGTATGCATTTTTCAACTGCCTTTTTCAGTACTCATGACATACAACAATAATTGGGTGAGCTCTCTTTCCCATTGGCCCTAAACTTGGTTTCAGATTTTTGCTGGAGCTATAGATAGCCACTACTAATGGAGTAGAGTTGGCACCTGAATTAAAACATTTTCCATGCCTCTTCTGACAATCTATGCTTAAATATTTTTTTAAAGTTTATTTATTTATTTATTTATTTAGTGTGTGTGTGTGTGTGTGTGTGTGTGGCCAGCTCAGCCCACCAGGGGGCGGGGCTGGCTGGCATGTGGTGCTGGGGGATTGAACCGCGGTCCCTGTGCTTTGCTAAGCTTGTTCTAAGTAGGTGCTTTAGACCACTGAGCCATCTCACCAGCCCCTCTATGCTTAAATATTAAAAGTCAATGTGATTTCCTTCTATTTACCCTCAACTGTTGGCTCTAAGTTGCTGTTTTGCCATGGCACATGCAAACAGTATCCACCTCCGGCTCACACCTTGGAAAGTGCTCAGAGTGAACATGCAACATACCATTCAAGCTGTGATGCTTCTGAGATCAAATAGGTAGATGGGAACAATTAACAAGAATAGATAATCACAGCTCAGGAAAATCAGAAGGAGCAGTTGTCCTGCGAGCTCACTGCAAGAGTAACTTGAAAATGTCATTTTAGCTTGATAGACTATGTTGCCTCTGCAAGTGAGATCCATGCCCATGAGTGGAAAAACCTTTACAGTGTATGAGACAAAAAAAGCAAGTGTTCCCATCCCCTATATCCACTCAAATTCTCTAGCTACACCTGTTAGCTAAAAAAAAAAATAAAATAAATAAATTGGCTCATCCTCATCAATTCTCTATGCAAGCACAAAAGTAAGTCAGCATGACCTGACAAGTCACACTTCAAAGTTACCCCTAGTGTGATAATTTGTACTGAATGCTTCCAAGCCCTCCAAGCACTGGGGGGAAGAACGGATTATAGACAGAGCCTGAGAATGGGAAATCACACACATAAAACAACTAGAGGTGCACATTCAGCTATTTTGTTGCTCTAGCTGTGGCAGGTAATTATTAGCTATTGTTGTAACTTGGATTGCATTCCAAAGGGGATAAAATATGGGAGATGTTTTATTAGACAATGCTGTCAATCTTCTATGCTCTTGGAATTTGGCCATTGAAATACAATGATTACCTCAGAATTATGAAACCCACAGAGCCTAAGGCCAAACTTGGGAAAGGGACAGCAGTTCTTCCTGGTATCTTTATCTCTGGAATTACAGCAACTCACGTAAAATAGTTCCTATCTGGACTCCCAGAAAACCCAGCAGTTCCGTGCATGTGCCAGGCAGTGACATTAAAAACAACTTCTTCCTCAGCAGTAGAACATCTTTTTCCAAAGTCAAAGTATAGGAGACTTCACTTAGATTTCCCTCCTTCCTTAGCCCCTCAGTTGCTTGTCCTACGGGAGCTATGGCTACTCCTGACTGGCAGCAAGGGATGAAGAGTCTCACTAGGACAGAAACAGAGAAGGGCAAATACACTTCTTCCTGAAAGAGCTGAGGCTTTTCAATGCAAAAGGGTCTTGTTTCTTTTTCCTCTGTCTTTCTGACCTTCTCCAACTGAGTCTGCTGAGGCTTTGTCAGCTCCACCAGGTTTAGCGACTTGGGTTGTGGCCATCCTGTCAAAACCATAGGAAGAGCCCAGGCTCCTTGCACAGCTTTCCAGCTCTGCTCTAGTTGGATGAAGGTCAGATGTGGCTAGCGTGGACTCAGAGGAGCCACCAAGCAAGCCCTTAATCAGGGGTGAGTGAATCTGAAGCCAACCTAGAAACCAGCCCTGTCAGTCAGTCATCGGTACAACTGTACTGAAGACACTTTTTATTTATTTATTTTTTTTAGTGGTGGTGGAATTAAGCCCAGGCTGGGCAAGTGCCCTTCCGCTGAGCTACACTGGAAGATTTTTCCTTTTTTTTTTTTTTTAAGTTAAAGCTTTTCTTAGTGAACCCCGTTCAAAGCCACCTTCTTTCCCGAGTATATTTCCCTTGGTTCTGCTTTGGGTTCTTTCCAGAAGCTCACAGCTGAAGTTCAGCTCTCCAAGGAGAGCTCTACTAAATGAAAGAGCCACTGAGAAGACACTGCTTTTCACTCAAGAATGAAAAGTTAGACGTGGAAGGAATTCTATCACTAACAGGTAACATGCATGGGCTCTGAAGCAATTGTTCTAGTCAAAATAGTAAATGTCTGTATAAAAAAATGTGGCCACACACACACACACACACACACACTCACACACCCCATATACCTATATACACACCTACCTAGATTTAACATCTGACATACTCCTTGAATCAAGGTCCTGATATCTCCAACGCCTGGCAAATGCTGCTTTGCAGCCACTTTTCTGATACTAAAAGCACAGGTAATTCTTTCAATCATGCCTGCATCCTCCTCCCAACCACTTGGATCAAATACATACTTGGAAATGTGGAGAAAAGAGAGCCATTTTCCAAGAAGCTGTCTCCAGTGCTCCTGCCGAGCTCCCGGTGTGTGTCTGCAGCTACTGCTGGAGCAGGGAGGGGCCAGTTGCAAGAGCGGGAGCAGGAAGTGAGGACTAATTACACCTTGTTTTATTTGGCTATTGAAGCAACGGATAAAATGGCATGTTTCATTCAGTGGACTTTGCAGAGCATGTCACCTAAGGCTGCCATTTTATTCCAGTAGACTGGAACATTGGTCAGCATTGTGAGCACGGATGTTAAGACCAGACCCAGACTTACATCTTTTTCTTTGAAAAGTATGACTTGCGTTATGTCCTGATAAAATCCTGCTCCCTTTTGATTGCAGTTAGAGGACCTCCCTGCCCCCAGCCTGGCTACAGTCCAAGCCTAGTACTTACATCCTGCATACCCTGAAGCTACTGTGTCTCACCGTACACAAGTACACAACTTCGGCAAACTGGCCGCAGAAACGCTTGCCAGCTTGGCCAAAGAGAAAAACAAACAACCAAAAAAAACCCCTTCCAGAACTCCCCTAAATCTCTAAAACTATTATGGAATGTGAGGGAGGGGGAGGCATTAAGAGAAAGCGCCTTGGCATATGTTCAGTAACTACAAAGAAATTATGAGTTCCTTTGCTTGATAGACAATACAAATGTGCGTATTTCTGTTTTGTAATTTCTGTATGATAAAGCGGCACCAATGATAATGACTACATGTTCACTCTGAGAACAGAAAACAATGTAATCCTCTCAGTTTGTCTTGTGGATCAGGATTTGACTTTATCAACAGATGAGTCTGTTAGAACATTTAGATAATATGATCTGAGACTCAGCCACATTGCGCTTCCTCACTACGTCCTCATCCTGGCAATTTATACATGATGGGGAAAATTTTAAAAATGGTACTAGAGAGAGGTGGAAGAGTCTATGCTATATGTGAATGTTGGTTTATGCACAGGCCTTTTCCCAGTTCTTATGGGCAAGAATGACCATAGTTTCCCTATAGTTCTTAATGTTCCATTGGTCCAAAGTTTACTCCGATCTAAAAAATCCCCTCCCCACCCCCACAAAAAAAATTCCCTTAGGTTTTGTGTATATGTATCTGTGTATGAAAGTATGCTGTATGCTCCCATGTGGAACTGACTGGAATGAATGAGTGGTTTTCCTGTCATAGCGTTATTGACTATAGAGGAGCTATTGGCAGGATTATTGTAGAAAGAATTCGAGAACTGGATGGATGACTAGGAGACTACGATGACTGGTGCTAGCATTTCTCTTTCAGTGAATAGTTCATGGACAATATGCACAAATGGGATGACACAGCTAGTGTCAACTATGCTGAATATGAAGAATGGCAGCATTGGAGCCAGTGGTGGTGGTTTACACCTGTGATCCAACAGTTTGGGAGGCTGAGGCAGAAGGACCACAAGTTCAAGCCCAACTTGAGCAATTTAGTAAGGCCTTGTCACAAAATAAATAAATAAATACATACATACATACATAAATAGGGAGGACTGGGAAGAAGCTTAGTTTAAAAGCCTGGGGTTGAACAAAGGCTGGCATAATCCTCTTAATGCCATGTGCTTACTGACTTAGCCTATTTAAGATAGCCCATGAGATTTCCAGGCCTTATTAATTAGGATAGATTATTAGGAATGTATTAGCTGTTAAATGGGACTCACATTCACTACACACACACACACACACACACACACACACACAATCGCTACAATGATTCCCTATTTGCAAATAGTGTGTAGCTTTATTTCATTGACAAAGAACCTCTAAGTTTATAATTATTTGTATTAGAAAAATCATACGCTAAATTCAAATCCAGTGGAGAGGTGTAATTCAATTTTTTAAAAGGCCACCTGAAAATATGAGAGATTCAAAAAAATGGTACTATTAAACTGGATTATAATTTTCATGAAATTTATTTTATACATGTATTTTAACAGCTTCCTATATTCCTACCTTTTCCTCCAAATTTTTTAAAATATGCTTCTGATTTTTCAACATTCTTTTTGAGGAAAAATCTCATACTTCCCACCAAAAAAAATAAGAGTCTTAGTTTTGTTTTTTTTTCCTTGGGAGTGGCATGCCTACAAAAATGTCGTAGGTAGAAAAGTCCTTTTCTCTACCTGAGGAGCCTGCTGTTGTGGTCACACTGTGTGTGAAGCTGCCTCCTCACACCTACCCCTTGGATCCTGGCCTCCAGAAAGGGTGTGGAATATTGTATCTGCCTCTTCCCCACCAAGTATCATCTATTCTAAGGGCTGAGAAATAGAAAGAAAATAAGAAAGGAAAAACAATCCCATAGCTCATGACACAGAGTCACCCTTTTAGCTATTCATTTTTGTTTGCAAGCGACTCCTGTGGAGAACAAACATAGTTTTTCTCAAGCACATAGACCATAAAATGATGAATAAACATGACATCTCATTTTTCTAATTTAGCCTTACGTCATTGAGAAGTATGGTTCCCTCCTCCCCACTCTTCTTCCTGTAAAGCGTCTCATGATTTCTAAGTGACTTAAGAACTAAGGACCTTAATGGTTCTATAATTCTGGTGGGATTAGAGATTTTCTGGCTAACGAATAAAGAGTTAAAGTTAGACATTACAAAGAAAATGTTAAATCTGTTGCCAGGTCATTTACTGCAATGCTAAAAGTTGAAATAAATGAGTTTGCCCAATACGCTGGAGCCTAATAATGTTATTGAAACTGGTACACTGAGGAGATGGAATGGTCTTCTAACACTGCTTTTGAAGTGATTTATTGATCCCTGCACAATAATTTTTCAGCAATTCGTAGAAACAGAATTTATAGATTTATTTCTAACTTAAGGAAAAATTGACTTCATCCTTGAACCCTTAGCGTCCTTGCATCAATCTTAGAATCGCAATTAGCTAAGTTAAGTCATGATCCCATAAACAGGCCTTCCCTCACCCTTCCCCACTCCCGCTGGGCAGAATCTGATTTTTGAAAGTTTGGACTGTATCACTCAATCTTCAGAAAGCCATTTGTAGTATATATTTTTTATCTTTGGCGAATAGTATCATCAGAATGCACACTCTTTGCATACGGGAGGCAAGAAGAGGATGTTCGGAAAGCACAGCCGGGCTTTTCAGTACTGCTGTACAAACATGACACATGCAGCACTTGTGGGAGTCTTGTGGAAGTGGGGGAGGGCTGGTGTGCAGGAGTTTTTCTATTGGGAATGATGCATTTTCAAAAAGGAAAAGGAATGCCTTTTAAATACAAGCTTACACTCATTGATAGAAAATTGCTATAACTAATATGAGACTACAAATTGGTATAAACCCTGAAGAAGAGAATTTGGCAGTATTAACATTTAGAATGCATGTGTGTAAGACTCAGCAGTTTCATTTCTAGGAAGTTAAGGTTTGATATATCCACCTAAGGTTACAAAGACATAACAGAGAAACATGATAATTTTAGCACTTAAAAAAAAACATAGTAAAACATTCACTTCACAATAAATCTCCATTAAAGCATAAATGGTAATTCAGCTATGATATGTCACACAATGAAATACTGTACAACCCTTGAAAATAATATTAAGCTGCATATGGGGGTGCATTCCAGTAATCTCTGTTCTGAAAGGCTGAGGCGGGGAGGTCGGGTCATAAGTTTGAACTCTACCTGGACAACTCAGCAGCTTGGTGAGACCCTGCCTCAAAAGTACAAAAATAAAAAAGAGGGCATGAGGATGTACCTCAAGGAAAAGACCCTGGGTTCACTCCCCAGTAGTGCCAAAATAAGTTCTATGAAAGCTATCAAAATATGCATCACGGGGGCCGAGGGTATAGCTCAGCGGCATAGGCATCTGCCTGGCAAGCTTGAGGTCCTGAGTTCATTTCCTGGCATTGAAAAAAAAAAGCATCATGTAGTAAAATAGTATAGAATGAAACAAATTTGAAGTTCATGCAAGAAGTATATAACTTTTTAAGTTGTCCTAAGAGACTTGAGGCTCAGCTCTTTGCTTGGTAGTTTTCATCATCTGATATTTTTAAAACTACAAGCAAGTAGAAGTACACATTTGCACTTAAAAATGCACAGAAAGGAAACCTAAAGAAAAAGTGTCAAAATGTCCAATATACGCAGCATTTTAAAGGTTGAAAAGAAGCACAAACTCTTTAGAACAATTAATCGTTTGATTGAAAGACTTTGGGTTATCATTTTTATCATATATTACCTATTTTAATCTCCTAATACAATTTTGTCTGTACCTAATTCCTGAGGTTGCTTTGAGGAGAAGCGGAGGTGATACGTGTCTAACGTTTGGTGTGCATGTTAGTTAGCTCTGGAGTTTCTTACACACGCTAAGAGAAGAGGGCATTGTGCAGGTGAAGAAAAAATATTAAATCTCTGGCTTTGGATGTGTGTAACTAAATGTGGTTTCTACTCATTCATACTGACAGCACCTCTACTAGACCTGCGGTATTTACTGTACTAACATATTTGCAACATTTTTCTCTGCCTCTGAAGTTTCTCATTACTGTGTTTCACTGGACGCTTTCTGAAAACAGTCACAGTAAGAAGCAACCTGGAGCAGACAAATGGTAGTGTGCAGTGTCCTCCTATATACCTAAGTACATAATCCTAAAATGGTACCTACTAATGCAAAGGGAGGCTTAAAAATTCGTACCAGTCAGAGATGATCTCTTGGTTTGGATGACAGGTGAAAAATGTCACAGTGTACCATAAATGAGGGGGTGTAGAATGTGACATGTTAGGGCTATGCTGGGTTGTGTCCTTAGCAACCAGGACAGTGCTTGATCTGTTGAGTCACCCCAAGAACGGGATACCTTCTACCCATGAAATGAGCCTCACACGGGTCAAATGCATCTGAGCTCCCTCGCCGGGTAGCCTTGGACCTGGACCTTGAAAATCTTCCTGGGAGAAGAGAGAAACTAACGATGAAGCAAAAAGAAGACATAGATGTGTGACAGAAGATGACAAGGGGTCTCCTCACAGGCTGCTGTCCCTCTGGTGGGGCTGAGTGCAGAAGGAAAGACATAATAAGAGAGACCTCAACTACCATGCCAGTAAACTACTTCCACCTGGGGCAACACCATGAAGAAGAAACCAAACGTAGTCAGAGGTCCTGGAGCTATGTCAGGTTGGGCAGTTGTGGAATACAGTAGATTATTTCACAGGGACAGAAAGATAACAGCATACCAGTGTATCATGATGAAGAATAGTCACGTAGAGGCTCTGGATGCAGGCGTTCCAGGCAACAGTGTACCGGGGAAAGAGATTTCTTACAATGAACATAGACGCTGATGTTCCTCTACTCCTTCAATTAACTAAGACTAATTAGCCAGTCAGTCTCTGACCTTCTAGACAAAGGATATTTGCTACTCTTTTTTCCTTAGAGCATTCAGAAATAGGTAAAGACAACCACACTTTCACTTCTGACTTAATATAGATTTCAAGTTCCCTTCTACAGCGAGATGGCCTGTTTACTTCCTTTGTTGTACCAGATTTCTAATTTCTTCTCTCTAAGCTGGAAGGCAGCTGTTTCTAATGAATATGGGGAGAGTGAAAAGCCGAGGGTGCTGTTACATGGAGAATAGATCTCTAGTAGCTGCTGCAAGCTGTTTAGACTTCTCCTTTGTCGGGACCATCAGAGGGGCTGTGCCGAGAGCGCGGATGGCAGAAGAGAAGAGTTTCTACCGTGCCTGGGCGCGAGCTGCCTCTGCAGCTCTCTGGAGAATGCTTGTTCCTTCTCAGAAGCAGACAACCAGGGGAAGGAGAGGGCTCGTGGCCGATGGATGGGCGTGGCAAGGCAAGGAGGAGAACCGATGCAGGCTCATTCCAAATATGCAACGAGGATAAATAAGGAAGGCTGCAACTCTTTAAAAAATGTTGAGTACTCAGGCCCTCTTTAACAGGAGGGCTGCACTATTGTGGAATGATTACATGGGAGGGTGGGTCCAAAAACCTTTCAGGGCATTTTGTGTAAATATTCTTGAGTGTACATGCCTGCTGCACTTGGATAAGAGGTCCAGTCACGCCCAAGCTTATGATTTCTCTTCCTAGATCATTTTCTTTCCTTTTTTTTGAGACAGGGTCTCACTATGCCATTTAGGTTGGCCTTGTGCTCATGTTTATAGCCCCCAGGTTGTTCTCAAACTCACAGCAATCCTCCTGTCTTAACCTCCTGAGTGCTGGGATTATAGGCACACACCACCACGCCCAGTTTCAGGGACAGGTTGGTGTACCCAGAGTTCTGGGGCAGGCACGGCATGTGGGGCCTGGGATTGAACTTTGGACCTTGCTCATGCCAGGCAGGTGCTTGTGCCTCTGGACCATCTCCCCAGCCCTGAGAGATCATTTTCTTTAAATATTTTCATCATCTTGATCTCTGAAGAAAAAAACCTTGAATAAGAAAAAGCTATTCTGGGCTGGGGAGATGGCTCAGTGAATAAGCACTTCCCTGGCAAGTACAAGAGCCTGAGTTCAATCCCTGGTTAAAAAAAAAAAAAAAAAAAAAGCTATTCTGTTATAATAAACAAGCTAGAGAGTCTTACACATTTTGTATGGTAATTAATATTCCACCAAATTGTTCTGAGAAACTAAATTATCCTGGATTTTGTACAATCTTAACCATCAGAGAAAATATTTTAATTCTAATCTTTACATCTGAGACTGACTGAGGAAAAGAAGAGAAGGGCTATCATTTCTTTCTTTCAATTGGTAGACTTTTCAGTTTGGTTGTTTCTCTTTCCCAAACTGTTTTTGTTAGGCAAGTTGAGAGAACAGGTTTTGGATTTGTAGCACCAACATGTAAACATTTATTTTACATGTTATTACAATAAATGTTTTAAAACTTTGATAGTTTTGAAGAGTGAGATCTAATTTAGTCATACCATTGTACGGAGTAGCTATCAATATATTAAAATTGCAATACTAGTAGAAAAATATAAATGAAAGTTATGAGTCATGAAGTACTATATTCTTAAATGATGAGACTTTGATAGATATTACTCTTATCTAAGAAGTCATAACACAAATTTTTGTGGCTGTGATGCTATTTATCCCATGGCAAAGAGAAATAGAATATTTCTATAATCCCAGCTTGGAGTCATGGAAATTAATCTTATGCCACTGATAGCAAGGGGAAGCCAGCAGCCTCAAGCAGTGAGGTGGCTGTGGGCCAGATCTTGATTCATTCTTGGATGCCTCCCATACACCTCCCGTTCACAAGTGATACCTGGAGACTACTTTAAACATATTTGGTTTTAGTGTTCGGATTGATTCTGGGGGGAGCAATGTTTCAGGAGTGGGTGGTAAATCTGGAAGTAGGGACTGATGGTCTGATAGCTCCAAAATCACAGAAATTACAAAGCTGTGAGCTCTCCACAAACTTGTCAGGGCTTGGCAGCAGATCCCTGGGCTGGCCCAGTTCAGGGTAGAATCCTGCTGTGGAAGCAGATTGCTGGTGGCCCCTAAGACACATGCATGGTAGCAGTGGGAGTTCACCCTCAGTGTTCTACTTGGTGGGTTCCGATTGCTTCCTAGCTCTTCTGGAAGGAGAACCTTTGGAGGCAGACACAGGAGGGACAGGGCCAGGCACCACCCCTGGCTTGGGACTCTGGCCCTTCTTCATGGCAAGCTGCCTTGTCTGCAGTCATGGGGAGGCTAGGGTTGGACTGGGAGCTGCCTAGGTTAGGTGACATGTCACTGTCCCTTGAACTACAGCCAGCAGGCCACTCTGGCACCTGGTGATGAAGTTGGCTTCTTGCCTCTGTTTCTTCTTAGAAAAGCAAAGCGCATACAAAGCTCAGCATCCCTGTGAGGCCGGCTCCTAGTTTTAATAATTCCTTGTATTTAGTTAGTGCCTTTTTCCTCTCCCAGGAGCCAACTGAAAGACTTTTCCATATGTTGCTTCCGAAACCCTCGTTATAGCCCCGTGCCTGAGCTGGTTAGAGAAGGTGCTAATGGGACCGTGGTCAGTGCTCAGCCTTGCATGGGGCCCCGGGGAGCAGCTGCACTCACCCCGAGAAAGTGTGTTTGGAGGCCTCGGTGTGCAGGGCTTGCCACATCCACTTATGTTATAAAGCTTGCAACTAACAACAGGCAATGATAGTAACAATAACAACAACAATAATAATAATAATAATAATAATAATAATATCTAACAAGCAATGAGGGCCCACCCTGTACCCAGCATTTTCTAAGCACCTCTCATATACTGACTAATTCAATTCCCCTTAAAACTGTAGGAAAGCTGTACTAGTGTTAGATCTCTTTCTTTTAAAAAGAAGACCAAGGCCCAGGGAAGTTAAGGTAGCGAGATTGTAGAGGAGATACTAGAACAGGGATTTCCACTCCATCAGTTTGGTTAAAATGAACTAGGGACCACTACTCAGTGTTTCCTGGTGTCAGGAGCACAGTGGGTGGCACGGCTCAGGTCACAAGTCCCTGTAGAATCCTACTGATGTAGGGGACTGGGGAGAGAGGTGAAAAGAGGGACACAATTAGCACTTAGAAGGTACAACTGGGAATACAGCTCAGGTCCTCCTGGCTGTACACCTTAAGAGTTCTCCCATTCCATTTTACAGCACTTAGAGGTGGGCACTATTGCAGCCATTTTTCAGATTGGGATACTGAGAATCAGAAAGTAATTTGAATACTGATATTTACTGCAAGCTCTAGAATTGGAGATCTGTCCACTCCCCACACTTATGCTCCTTTCATGAGACTTGAGATGACACCCCACTTTAATTAAAGGAGATACTGTAGATACAAAAAAGAAATAAAGTACAGGGGAGAAGAAGCTGGTTATCAAGAGCAATGGTGTCCAGGATTAGAACTCCACTTTTGGGCTCCAATTATTGTCCTCTTTCTTACAAGGATCACCTGCCCTTCTGATCCTGCTTACCTATCACAGTCAAATAGAAACTAAGTCAATTTATAGGCCAGTAGGGTCAATACTGAGTGGGAGAAGAGGACATAAGATCGTTTGCCAGTAAGATAAGGGTGCCAGAATCTACTTCCTTTCTCCACTGGGTGGATTCAAAGACATAGCCCATTAAACCCTTGGGACAAAATCAACTCTTAATAAATGAAAGATTTCAGCATCAAAGAGCCCCTGTCTGTCACCAGAAGCAAGTGAGATTAATTATGTTACCATTTCCCTCTCTGGAGGCATCAAATAATTTGGAAAGAAGAGCGATGTCCAGGAAACACAGGCTCTGGAGGCGGGTGCACCAGGCTTAGTACCCCAGCTCTGTCACTTCCTCCTCCTTGGATGAACCAGGGTGAACTATGGGCCTTCTTCAAAGCTTATTTTCCTAATCAGGAAATGGGGATAATAACTACTTCCATTGTAGGGTTATTAGATTAAAGAAGAAAATAAATGCAAAGAGCCTTCTGATCATAGCTCAGTAAAGGCTGTCCATTATAATTAAAGTGGAGGTCTTTATGAGAAATTCAAGTGGAGAACTGTGCTTGTGTTTCCCAGGGTTGGGTGGATCACCTGCCATCTGTGTCGTGAGCTCTGTGGTAGTGCTAGTCTGCTGCTTCAGATTTCCTTAACGAGCCTGCTTTCTTCAAGTGTTCACTAGTGCAGGGGAATTTCTTGTTTTCAGCAGATAAAGTTTCAAAGTACATTGGCAGGATACATTGGGTGCCTTGATTAATGGCTAACTACACATTCACATTGGTCGTAATAACTAGCACATGTGTCCTAGAAGTCATAGATGGTGTGCCTTTCCCATATACTTTACATCAGGATAAACAGCAGCAAGATCTTAAGGACATGCTGGAGATCTGGCTGTGATAACTCTTTAATACAGCAAAGCCTGTTCCTGGATTGCAAATTCTCTGTGGGTTAAATATCAAAACCAAAAGAAAGAAAAATAACTCAACTTGTTTCCAGTATATTATCCTCAATCAGACAATGCAATCAGGATATGAATTTCAGCCCAAAGCAATACTTTCACTGTGGTTAGTAAAACAGGCTTTTGTTCCTTTTTAGTTTAACTTGACCTAATTAAGGATGGGGTGTAGAATGTGCCTTAATGCGCTGAGATCCTTCAACAACTTCCTTAACATTAGTTCTTCCATAGCCTGTAATTATAACAAAACAGCTAACTGTTTCTTTCAACAAAACTTGAGGTCTTATAATGGACAGCATTTGTAGGCTCTAAGGCTGGTCTCTAAGAAGGCTTCAATCATCCTTTTCCTTTCAGCCCCAAATATTGTGCTGTCTTCTCAAAGCACTTTCACATCTGCTACAGAGAAGGGAAGGTACACATGTGAGAACTACTCAGTAGACTTAAGTTTGGAAATTGTCTTTAGGGTGTCATAAGATAGCAAAGACCAAGGTTGGGGGAAACACTGCCTCCTACAGTGTTCTTTCCTGTCATAGTGTGTCTTTTGTCTTTCTGTCTCACTACTACTATCTGAATGTTTCCAAGCAAGAGCAGGAAGAGTCAAGCCTGTTGCATGGATGATGTCTGCACTTAAAAAAGAAGGTGAAAGATTTGGAATGTGGGATTCATCTACAATCTCTGGGAATTCAATTATAATTCATGTGACTTCCAGCCACTCTAGTAGTCTGCTTCAAATCAAGAAAGTTTTCTCCTAGGCTTCACGTCTTACTTTGTAAGATATCTGTAAAAGATTCTAACTACAGATCTCTTGTAGATTTATTTATTTATTTATTTGTATTTTAGGGACGGGTCTACAGAGTGTTCAGGGTCTCACTACTAGATCAGATTCATAGTGATCCACCAGTTTATAGCCTCTCAAGAGCTAAGATTACAGGTGTGCACCACCACACCCACTCTCAATTGCCATCTCAGTGCACCGCAGGGGTGGGGCAGGCACTACAGTCCTGGGACTTGAACTCCGGCCCCTGTGCCTGTTTGCAGATGCTTTAATCCACTGAGCTATTTGGCCAGCCCATTTCTTGTAGATTTAATTGAGCCTGAAAGACCCAGGGGACTTGTAGGTAGTCGGGCTTTGCAGGTATCAGTAATATGAGGCACACATAAACAATCTCCAAATTTTCCTTGACTGGAAAGGATGCATCATGTGTAAAAAGACTAAATGTGCTCAGTATAAGTGTAGTGCGACACGGCTCATGGAAAGGAGTCAGCACTGCTCCTGGAGTACCCTGGATGCCTGAAGAGCGTTCATGTTGCTGCCCAGAGTCTTGTCATCCATCGGGTGAGCAGGGTGTCTAATTTGCAAAGAACAATGGGTTGTGATCTTAGTTGGGTGGCGAGACTGCAATAATCATAATGTCTCCTACTGAGAGAGGGGAATGTAAAGCTCTGCCTCAGAGGACTATGTGAGATATCAGGCTGGGGTGCACGGGATTAGAAAATTCCTTAGATAAAGACTGCCTGGAATTTCATCACATTCTTTCTCCTGATTCAGAATTCAGGTCTACATTATGGTCATATTTGAAAAAGCCTGAGTGAGACAGGGTTTCAATCTGGACCTGCAGGGATGCGCGGAATCAGACATCAGAGCTTCTTCAACACTTCATTGGGAAGACAGGGAATAGTTAAACAGGGTAGCAAAACTGAAGGGGCTCAAGGTAGGATTGACCCCGAGCTGAGCATGCAGGCTTGGAGACACAGCCACGTGTCCAGGGTAATCAGGGAGCCTTCATGAGCAATTGGACGAGATTTCTATGGCTAGTTTTCCTGTGCCAGCTTTATCACAGGGTGAATGGAGATGTTGTATTGGTGGAGCTTAGCCTGCATAGTTTAAGAGAGGATTTTTCAAGTACATTCTACTGATTCTTATTCAAAACCCTCTGAAAGGCTTATTAAAATGCAGACCCCCAGGCTCCACTCAGACTTAATCAATCAATGTCTTAAAGCCAAGGTCCCCAAATCTCTATATTTTGACAACCATCCCACTCATGGGAGTTTTAGGAATTCTAAGATTTTAAAACCATTGAAATACAGTAGAGTGTCAGGAATCTAAAGACAGAAAGCTTGTGTTCTAATCTTCACGGTGTGATCTCAGGAGTCACTTCACTGAGCCTTAGTTCCTTCATCTGTAAAGCATTTCTTTATAAGGGTTAATCAGGGTAGCAGGTTTTGCTAATGGATCTAGAAGTGGTTTGAAAATGGGAATTTTTTTTGCAACTGCCATGTTTGTAGGTCAATGCAAAGTTTGGAGATTCCTACCATTTTGCCCGAGACAGGTCTGGGTATGCTTAGTTATCTTTGGATTCTCTCATGTTGTGGTTCTTATCTCAGCATTCCTAGAAGGCTGTCTTTCTCCAGGACTTCTAACCCTATCTGAAGGCCAGTTTGGGGGCCTGGTATTAGAAGATGGACTCCTTGCTTTTTAAATCCTTCTGCCATAAGGAAGAAGCACTTCAATGAGCCAGAAGTCTCAGGGGCCTACTTTCTACATGGGTGAATTCCAGGGACTTTTAACATGCTAAGCTATGTGGGACAGTAGCTGGGTCTAAGAATTAAGTGGAAGAAGGAAATTAGAGTCCTGCATGACTTGATGAATTGGAGAAATAAGACAAAAGGGAAAACTAGCTCAGGAGAAAAAGTTCTGGACGATACATGGAGGAATGATCACCATCGCAAATGCATGAGCAGTGTCCAGCCAAATGAGGATAGTAAGCTGAACACAAGCCAACGAAATCCAGCTATCACTAAGAACATGAGTGTGAAATTTGGCCGCACGAACTGAGGCACAGCTGGAAGGAGCTGTGATGTCACTGTCACTTTATCTTACCTTTATGAGACTTCTTTGTCCACTTTTGGACTCACAGTTTGAGAGGCATGGAGTTCTTGGACATGGTTCAAGAGATAGAAATAGAATGATGAAATTGTTGGAGAATAAGAACTATGAGAAAAAGGGGAGCTCTAGTATAGTTTAACCTAAGGAAAGGAAAGCTAAAAGGCATATGATTCTTCTGATTCATGAATTAAAGTTGCAAAAGGCCAGTTGTTGTTAAGGAATAAATAGGGCTGAGCTCAGCATAAGTGATAAATGTGGACCAAAACACAACACAACAAAATAAAAAAAAAAACAACACATTTTTTTGTGTGAACATTTGGAGTCTAAACAGGCTCTTATGGCAAGGAAAAACTCCTTTCTAAATACTGATGAAGAGGCCACACCAGAAGAGGGGATACGGATATGATAAAGACCTAGAATTAACCTATTTTGAAAACAATACTAATTGGATTTGGAATCTGTCCTGCCCAAGTGTAGACTTGGGTTTTGGGCTTGTGATTAAGAGTAGGCAATCAACTTGTCTGTAACTCAGTTTCTTATTCTGTAAAATAAAGGCAACAGGTCAGATGTCCTCTTTGGTCTTTCCCAGACATAAAAGTTCATATTCTATGAATTGTGAGTATGGTGAAGTGACTTCATTTAATATGCTAAAGTTTTCCTCCCAAAGAAGGGGAAATAGTAAGTGTGCTAGAGGTTGTTGAGGAGAACTTGGACATTTGTTCTCAAAGTGGGATGGCATGACACCCTGCTGGGTAGGCTGAAGCCATAGGGTGGGCAAACTAGAAGAGCTGTAAGGTCCTTATGGGGCAATGTGGAGGTTAAACTAGTTATTCCACCAATTGGCTTAAGAACTGCCTTGGGGAATAGCAAAACACACTTCCAGTGTGTCAGGATGGGTCATGGAGGTGTCACTTTGGGGACTATTGTGGGTCTATGGCTCCTTCATTTATTTGTTTATTTATTTATTATTTTTTGTTGTTTTTGGTACAGGGTATCACCACACAGTATGGACTTGTACCAATCTTCCTGTCTCAACCATTGGGATTACAGGCATGTGCTGCCACCATGCCTAGTTCTGGGGCTGTGCCTGGTTTTGGTGGCTGGCAATGTGGCACAGCATGTGGTACCAGGGATTGAACTCAGGTCCTTGTGTTTTTCAGGCAGGTGCTTAGACCATGAAGTTATCTCCCCAGAGCCCCTTCTTCTCCAGCACTGTTTCCCTTTTGTTTCAGCCACTGAGCTAAGCAGTGGCTACACTTTGCCCCTCCAATACCAGGTCTGCCTCTGTTATCAGACATGGACTGAATCCTTTGAAAACATGGGCCAAGTAAGCCAGCTCCCCCTTTAAGCTGTGGGTGTCAGATATGATGTCCCAGTAATGAGAAACCTGAGTAATACAAGGAGTATCTGGTTCTGAAAGAAAGATGAAAAAGAGAACATACAACATACCTGGGAAGAGGGATTTGGGAAGTGGAACAGAAGTGTGAGGACCACCCACAAGCTACCTAGAAATGAGGACAGAAAAAGAAGCCACAGCGAAGAAGCTTATGGAGTATACAGCAGGGGAAGCTGGTTGCTATGTGTGAACATGGTCCCACAGTCCACACGTCGAAATTCTAGCCCCAAGATGATGGCAGTAGGAGGCTGGCCTTGTGGAGGTGATTAGGCCATGCTATGGTAAAGCTCTTATGAGGAGAAGCATGAGGAGGGTCATGAGTCCTTCTAGGTTGGGACGCAGCACCAAACCCCAAGTCTCTGCACCTTGATGTGGAACTTCCCAGCTTTTAGAGCTGTTAGCTTTCACTGCTGTTGTTTTTAGGACATCCAGTGTATTGCATTTTTTTTTTTAAAGTAGCCCAAACATATTCAGACACTATTAAGATGAAACCTTAGCTAAGGGACCAGGCAAATCCTAGAACTGCTGTAGACTCAAAGCAGCTGTGATGACTCAAGGGGCAGCTGCCTACAGCCAAGAGCATGGGGCTATCTTCAGATAGGAAAGGTCCTTGCTTTCTAGAGCCCTAGCTGGAGAGATGGCTCAGTGGAATAAGTGCTTACCTGGCAAGCACAAGGGCCTGAGTTCAATCCCCAGTTCTAAAAAAAAAAAAAAAAAAAAGAAAGCTCTAGCGCCCTAAAGGTCTGAATGTACATAGGCTTTGGAATGAGACAGATTTGCTTTTCCACTTTTTTGTATGGTATTTTGGGCAAGATACTTGCGCTTGTTAGAACAGTTTTTAGATAATAAGATGGAGGTAATATATTTACTTCATATTATTGTTGTGAGGATTAAAGGCAATTATGTCTCTGAAGAACTGCTATAATTCTGAACTTGATCTGGGACTAGAATTGAGGCAGAATGAAAGGAGACATCAGTGGCCACATGGTTTATCGAAAGGATCTGAAAATGGACTACTCCCCAGTGAGGCAAATGCACTTTCGCATACCATTTGGACTTGTGTCCCCACTTAGGTCCTCGTGGCTATTTAACTTTCAAGTAGATCTTTTTAGCCTATTCCACAGATGAACAATGAAGGCCGAGGGTAAATAATGCTTTGCGTGAGCTCACTGAATGAGTACAGTATTCCTCAAGTCTTCTGGCTCCAAAGTCACTGCCTTTTCCACAACATGTCTTTCAAGGGGACTAAACAGGAAGAACAAGAGAGACTTGCAGATGTGTTTTTATTTGGGTGGGGCAGTGGAGATGGAACTCGGGACCTTGTGCTTGGCGGGCAGGCGCTTATGCCACTGAGCCATCTCCCTGGCCATGGCTGATGTTTTAAATGATAGCTAAGTGAGCTGGCGATTGCCATAGACAGAATGCTAGACCTTACCTGGTGGTTTAGCCTGCTGAGAACTGTGCTGGGAGAGAGCGCAGAGTGAAGCTATCATCTCGGGCTCAGCAGCCCCATCTTGGGCAAGGCCCCTCCTCTCAACCCTCTGCTGCCAGCCCTTCCTCTTTGACACAAGCAAAGTCACAGTCTTCAGCTGGTGGACCAACTGAATGAAGAGGATTCTTCTGTTCATCTCCTTAATAGAGCTGTTACCCCTGATTTTATTCATCACTCTGTCCACAAGCTCTCAGTGAACTGTGAAAGCATTACGGATCACTAGGTGCTCTCTTCCTCTTAGCATTCCCCCCTTAGGTCCTCATGGCTATTTAACTTTAAAGCCCATTCCACAGATGAACCATCTTTCTGATGTCTTCACAGAATTCCTTTCCAGCCAGCAAAACATGCTCGTGATCTTTCTCTCCTACTTTAGCTATCAATCTCAGGATCAGACATTTACTTCTTCTTTTTTTTTTTTTTTTTGCAGAGCCAGGGATTGAACTCAGGCCCTTGCACTTGCCAGGGAAGTGCTTATTCCACTGAGCCATCTCCCGGGCCCCTAGACGTTCACTTCTAATGAGGCGAGATTCAAGGCTTCGAAGCCCCAGATTACATATCTCTCCACCAAGCACTGACGTTGTGGTTTCTCTTTTGTTTCTGACTCCAAAGTGCGCTGAGCCCCTCTTTGGGGCCAGCCCCTGTTCTGCTCTGGGATTGTAAGAATAGGGCTTACATTTTCTTTTCAAAATAGTTTAGATGGAGTCCTGCTGGAAACGAGGAATATGACTAAGTGATTTCTTAAAGTCCCTTCCAGCCAGTGATTCATCAAACACAGAGTTTTAAGTTGGAATGGACCGTAGTACTGTGGGCCAAATGTCTCATTTTTGCAAACGAGGAGCGTGAGGTCTGCAGAGGTTAAGAGTTGTAGGGCTGCTTGCTACAGTGGAAAGAATATGGGATTTAAAAGTAGAAGTTGTGAGTCTAAGGCCAAATTCTAATGCTCCCATGCTGTGACCTTGAGCAAGTCATTAACCTTTCGAGCTCCAGTGTACCCACTTGTAAAATGAAAACAACACTACCTGCTCCACATGCTTCCTCATATCATGGGATACCATACCCAAGGACAAGCTAAAAAAGGTAGTGCCTGCTCAACACATTGCACTATTAAGCAATATGTTCAAGATTGCCCCGTGGCAAAACCAGGATCTTCACTACCAGTGTAGCTCGATTTCCACCCTACAATATTGCCTTCGTGACATGCTTCCAGTTCTATAGTTAGAAAGTTTTCTCATAAGCCACCAACCACACTAATTTGATCTCCACATGCTTTGCTCTAAATCCTTGGATATATGTAGACTCAAACTATGGTAATCCAGACTGGCTCAGATGGATTAGAGACCAGCGACTAGGAAGACTTGTTGGGGATCTCGCAAGCCGGCTTCCATTACATCACAGTTATGGACCTCAAATACCGGATTATAGGGGCCAAGGGACTGGGCATATTTATTTGTGAACTAGTGTTCCCCCTGGCTTCTCTCACCAGCTTCATTGCATCAAACTGGAAGCTGGAGTTGACTATTTAATGACCTTTAATAGACTACTAGGCTCAGGTGTGCATCTTAAAGGATTGAAACAGGAGGAGAATGAGTCACAAACTGAAGAAATAATAGACACTTCAAGTTCACACTGGATGGAGACTTGGGAACTCGTTCACTGGTAATAGGTGGTTTGCTGTGCCAATTTGTGGTGGTCCACAGAGGACAGGCAGAAGATGACAGCTAAGGCTTACCAGTGAAGTGTGGCTCGAGAGTTGTGTGTGTTTCCATGCACCACTAATGAGAAGGGGCCACTGGTCTCTGAGTTACCTTCATTATTTGTGCAGTGAAAAAAAAAACTGACCTTGTCTCATTTGTCCCCTTTATTAATCACAGGTTATACTGAGTCCTTAGGAGAGGGACCAAACCCATCTGTCCTGCTTCTCAGAGTTGTGCATCCCCCACCAGTACTGCTGGTCTGTGGCCGCTGATGCGGTGCAATAGCCCCGCATTTGCTTCGTTCATGACAGAGGCCAGTGCCCAACTCGCTGGGCGCTGTTCCGCTATTTACTGAAGAGAAGCTGGTCTCTTCTCTGGCAATGAGCTCTGTCATTTGAAGAGTACAACCAACAAACACATCCTGTTTCCCTGATTCTTAAGCTGAAAGTCTTTCAAACTTCCAGTAATAATAGGGGAGACCAAACTTATAATAAATAAGGAGTTCAGCTTTTTTGCTCTAAGCAATAAAAGGGAAAAAAAGGAAAATTGCTGTGAGCCAGTTCAGCCAACAATTTCCACGTTAAAAAAAAAAGTTCAAGTTGGAGCCATGTGGTCTCAATAAAGTAGTAAAATATATTTTCTTTACCCTACACTTCATGTGCCCATAACCTTCCTTTTAAATCATCTCTAACCAGCCCCAAATCACTCTGACCGCAAATCATTTGGTGGCTTTGGTCTCCAGGCAATGGAATGTGCTCTAGTAGACGGGGAGTCGCTACCAAGTGCGCTCGGAGGGAGCTTCCACTCCCGGGGCTCAGGCACACAGACCCCAGCAAAGCCTTGAAAAGGTTCCGCGCTGAGATAGCACATGACATCATAGCTCAATCATTCAGGAAAAAACTGCAAGGGCTGCAGAATAGCACAACATGCCACAAACCACAGTGGGCAGATAAAGCCGAAGAACGGCTTTTCTTACGAAAACATTCATGAATACCACAGGCAGCTGGCAGAGACATGTTTAATTACATTTACAGAAACCCATTGTATCCATCAGCCCCACCATCTCTGGAGCTGACCAACAAATGGGAAGGTCACAGAAGCCGTCCTGGAAATGGAAAAGCCAGGGGAGCCCGAAGTTTATGTCATTGCATTTCATTATGTGTGTTACCATTAGATTTGACCCAGCTGTAAAATCATTTGTTGGACTTTGAAAGGATTCCCAAGTGAGCTAGACCTCAATAGTAACCTATGTCTAAATTTATAGCTGAAAAGTAAGTATAGCCCAAGGTGTGAGAAATCAATTATTTAATTCATGATTAATTTAAAAGACATTGAGCTTATCCTGGGCATAGACAAAGCTGGCACGACTACCATCTGCCATTGCTTCAGAGGATTCAGTCCTGTATTTTGCAAGTGCCACTGGATCTTTTGTTTGTTTATTTTTTCAAAGGAACTCCTCAAAGAGTTAAGCATACAGATGCTGAAGGGATGGTAAATGTATTGGTAGTACCTTTAGGCACCTCAGAGAAACAAAGCTCAACATGCATTAAAAGTATGCTTTCCCTGAAAGCTCCAGGGAAGGATATTGTCCACATAAAAGTACTATTTTAAAGAGTACCTAAGCATCATCTTACAATAATTACTAAAGTGGGAGTTTTAAAGGAGACATTGCAGAACCTTCTACGAGACAAGAAGGATATGCTTGGAAGTCCTAAGCACTCTCTAAATTTAGCTCCATGAGGTGAACATTGTGGTAATTCTAGTCTGATTTCACCTAAGTAAAAGAGATTTTTAAATACAAAAATCACACAAACTACACAACAAATGAACAAGCGCAAACACTAGTGTGCTCAGAATAGGTCTTTTCTGGAAAGAGAAAATTAAAAAAAAAATATGCGGTAGCTAAAGACAATGGAGTCTACTAGCTATAGTCTGTTCAGAAACATGTTATTTTATAGCCTGGTAAAGTATCTGGCAACAATCTTTTTCATCAGATACCCAAGGATACTTTCCATTTCAGTTGGGGGTGGGGAAAACTCAAAAGGCATGCCCATTATATCTTCACATAACCTCTAAAACAATGGTGGGGAGGAAAAAAAAAAGCAAGATTCTTGGGTTACTGAAAATAACCTGTTTGTCATTATGTGGGCAATTATAAGCTAGGACTTGCTTTTTAAAATTGCTAGGTTCAGCAGAGATTTCCCATGGATTTATCAGTAACAGAAATAAACAAGCATTCCACTGAGCTCTACTTGGAGGTGCAAGAAAGGCTATTGAGAAATATTTCAAAATCATATAGGCAGGAATTTAACTTAACCTACTGGGATGTTCATCTCCGTCCCAGCATCCTAGTGATTTTCTTAATTATCAAAAAGTTGGAACAACCTATTCTTGGAGGACAGCACCCTTGGGTTGCCACACACATCATGTCCTTCATCAGCAGGTCACTGCCAGACTGGCAAGAGGTGAATTTAGAATCTCTGGTGGGCCCAGGTGCCAGGGTCTGTATGCTTGCAGTGCAGGTAGACTGGGGAAATCCTTTCTAGAAGTCATGCTGATTCCTCCTGGGTGAAATCATTTCAAGAGTTTACCGAAGTTCAATATAACACAGTGACAAGCCATGCTTTCCGAGCAAAGTAATGGGGAATGGCAGTTTTCAGCTCAGACTTTCCATGGTAGACAAGCCATCAGGAATGTGTTCTTCCCTACTGCATTCTGCCTGCCACTTGTTGCCTTCGAACCACGCCAACTAAATGCTCTCTAAGGACAGGCAGACCCAGTCCAGAAGGCTTCCAGGAGAAAGCAGAGAAGGTTGCATTTCATTTTGTAAGACAAAGGATTGCAGGGAAAGGACCCCCGAGAAAACAAACAACTTTCAGGCAAGTGAAGAGGAACAGGTGTGAAAAGTCCAGATTTTTCAAGGGGAGCGTTAGGGGGGAGACCCACCTAAATCTTCCATGAAGCAAACCTTCCTAGCTAGAGTGCATTCAGGAACTTGAGCAGCGCTTAGACTGCGGGAATTGATGGCTTTGTGAAAAAGCCTGCTGCTGTTTCAACCGAGGATGGAACCGATTGCAAAGACATCCGCAAGAATATGGGCACACGCTGTGTAAACTGCTCCAAGCATATTACACTGAGCAAAGGGAGGCTTCTTCGGTATCGTTTTTTTTTAATCCCAGGTGGCTACCTTTCTCCCCTCCCCCATCCTACCTCTAACAACAGAAAAGTCGCGCGAAGCAGGACCCGCAGCCGGAAAGAGGGTCCCAAAGAAGAGATCTGGAGACCGCGTCAAGCGGAGAGAGCCTGAGCCGGTGACAACTCAGCGCCCACGCCGAAGGGCGCTTTTCACCTGGGAACCTGCGCGCGGCTGCGGGCGAAAGCTGCAGAGACGGATCTCTTGCGCCTCTGCACGGTCTTTGCGCTGACACTTACCGGCTGGGCAGAAAGCACGCTCTGCCCTTCAAGAAGATCCGCTTGGGTTCTTTCAGATCTCGTCTGTTCTCAGAGTGCAACTTCAGAGCTCTGCATTCAGTCTAGTTAGCACAATGCAAGAGAGACAGCGGACGGCCGCGGAGCCGCCGGAGCCAGCCTCTGGCAGGCTGCACTGAAGACGTCGTCGCGTCCGCCGGCCGGTGCGAGGCCCCAGACTGCAGCCTGGACTGCGCCGCTCCGCTGCGAGGGGCGCGCGTGTGCGCGGGCTGGGGAGGGGGAGAGGCGAGGGTGTGTCCTGGGAGGAATGCCGCGAAGGCCCAGAAATGACTCCCCTCGATCCAGCCCTTATCGCTCTTAGGAAGGCTTTTGCTCTGCCTGGGGCGGGGGGGTGGGAGCGGGGATTGCAATCACTAGAGAATATAAAAAGCAACTTCAAATCCCAAGCAAAATGCAAAGCCCCTCACGGGGGCTACCTTGGTTTGAAGTGTTTCCCGAAGATCCCCGTGTATTTGATAAAGGTTGAGTCTCTAAGACACCTTGGAAGAGGGGTAGGGGCGCAGGAGTCATGCAGTGGCTAGTAAGTGAATTTCTCTTAGTTATAAAAGAAATCACCTTCCCTTTGGATTTTTCAACTAGACGCTTCAGCGCAGAAGTGTTTTTTAATTGCACCTTCCATCTGAATTATATTGCTCCTCTGATGCGGAGTTACTGCAAAGCTATAAATTAATCACCGTATTACACATGAAGCCCCTAGGAAAGGGAAAACGCCAGGAATAAATCTGGTCTTTGTTCCTTTTTGTGTTGAACAAGCCTGCCATGAATTGAATCTTTCCCTGAGCATCTAGGGAACGGACCCAAGGCTGTGATTCACGGAGGGCCAACCACGTGCACACGCACACGTCTGGTTGTCCTAAAATCTCTCTCTCTGCAGCATTAGGTCACAGTGATTCAGCTACTGCACAGACAGAGATTATAGATAAACAATAGGAGACACAGAACTAACCACTTAATAGAAGCCTACCTGCTTGGCAACTGTCACCCAGTGGCAGATAGGGCTTAATTTTGACACATTTAAAAAGATGATCTCACTTTTCCAGTTTCCCCCCATTTTCCAGTCCCAGAATTACTGTCATTTGCCTATCTGAGTACAGAGACCCAGGGTTGTATTGGGAGATTTGAAGACGAAACTCATAAGGGAGCCAACAAGCCATTAATTTTAATGTAGCACATCCAATGTCAAAGGCATGACACATTCTTGAAGTCATTAGAAACCATATCAGAAAGTTTTCCAGAAATAAAGTCATCTACAGAGGTCTAAAATAGATATAGTGCAAGGGAAATATTTTTTTTTCCAAAGGAAATGTAAGATGTTGAAGAGAGAGTTTAGTGTATGTTTAGTTCATTTTCATTGTCCCAAGGAAGTGACAGATCATGAACTATTGATTTTTTTTCTGCTTTATTAAATTTTTCTCCTTCCTATGGGAAATCAATGTAAAGTTAATAAGACTGAAGTTGTTGTTCACACTGGGAATGTCCTTGGGCAAGTTCAGTCTCTTCCTGTATGTCCTCTTATTTCTTCCTTCTACATTTTAGTTGAAGAACTTCACCAGAGTTGTTGAGCAACAGAATCTAATGCACTTGTTCATGTCTAATGCAGCTCAGGAAAACAGGGTGGTATGTTGGGCCAATCTCATTAAGACAGATTTCAGGTCTGGGTCACCTTTCTTGCTTCATCTTCAGGAGGGGTCACTGGATCAATCTTTCCTCTGTGACTCTAGAGAGTATTTTACTGATTAAAATGTTCAGGCCAGGGATGGCCAGATAGCTCAGTGGATTAAAGTGCCTGCTTAGGCAGACACAGGGGCTAGGGTTCCATCCCAGGTGGTGTGCTGTGCTGCCTCCCCCCAACCCCGCCCGGGGTGCACTGAGATAGCGATTGAGATTGAGACTGGGCATGGTGGTGTATGCCTGTAATCCCAGCACTTGGGAGGCTGAAAACAGGAGGATCACTATGAGTCTGATCTGTGTAGGGAGACCCTGAAGACCCTGTGCTAAATACATTAAAAAAAAAAAAAAAAAAAGTTCAGGCCAAAGCAGAAGGACAACTTGAGAGCCAACAAGCCCAGAAATATAGGCAGCCCCTTCAGCAGCTTTGGTGGAAACTGTGGATGGTTTAGAAGTCAGAAGAGCAGTCTGAACATCTGCCGTGCACAGAAGTCTTAGAGATGATGCCTTTTCCATGGTCCTGTGTGCTTGTGTGGATGAGATCGGAAGGACAGATGGGTTCTGCTGTCCCCCTACATCCTTTGCCAGGAAGGCTGTTTGTTGGGGTGCAGCTAAGAGTGGTGTCCACTGTTTCCTGAAGCCCTACCTGCATTTCGATGCTCTACCAATTGGCTTGGGCTGCAGATGAGAACGGTGCTCGTGCTGAGGGCTCTGCAGAGTTTCTGGGGTCAGGAAAAGCAGCACCGGCAGCTTTCTCAGGGAGCAGTCTATAGAGCACTCAAGAGGAGAGGAAGGGTGGGGAAGGCAACCTGGGGAAGGGAGTTTATTGTCAATACAAATTTCCTGCTCTCTACTCAGTTCTAGTAAGTTAAAATCTCCCTCTGTCTAGGAGCCATGACATCAGATTAAAAAGTAATTTAATATTTTGATTAAGTAGTGCATTCACATAATTTAAATGACAGTATATGCATTACAAAGTTGTCCATATGCCCAATCCTTCCATCCTTCTACAAGTTACCTGATAGCTTATGATAATAGTTTTCTCTCTAGATTTTGAGGTTTCTACATGCATAAAACAAGTTCTTACTCTTTCATCTTTATTCACTAAAAATACTATATGTAGAAAAATTACTGGCCTTTTCCCTGAGCTCTTTTACTTCACTATACTTTTGAATCTTTCCATGTAGTGTCTAATTGTTCATTCATTTAGAAACACATGCCTCAGTACTGACTCTCTGCCAAGTACTGCTGCATTTACTGATGACACGGCAGTGACATAATTGCAGAAGTTTCTGCTCGGTAGATTTTTATCTAGAGGGGGGATTTGCACATAAAACAGACAACAAATATAACAAATAATGTGTATATTGTGTTAGAACTTAATAGGAGCAATTAAAAAGGCAGAACAAGGTGAGGATTTGGGAATGTGTGTGTGGGTGTATGATTTAAGAAGGACTGGTCAGGAGTGGACTTCCTGAGAAAATAACACACAGTAAGGATTTTGTAGTGTTGAGAGAGTGAGCTTTCTGTTACTTGAGGAGTCAGGCAGTGGGAACAGATATTGCAGAGGCGGCACATTTGAGGAAGAGCAAAGAGACCAATGTAGCTGGCACAAAGAAAGTGCAGTAGAACATCCTACAATGCCAGAGAGGCTGTAGAGGAAGTGCATCATGTAGGAGCTCATAAACCAGTGGATGGAGTTCTGACTTTTATTGTTCTTCGAGGAATAAGCAGGGTTGTGAGAAGAAGAAGAAACGCAATGCAGCTAACACATGTATCAGTGCAGAGATACACATTCATGTTTAATGTTGCATAGCAGTCCCGTGGCTAAACGCGCTGCGGCTTATTCAGTCAGGACTCCACTGATAGAAGTTTGCGTGGTTTCCAAACTTTTGCTTTCCACGATGTTATAGACTTCCACATAAGGCATTTTATGCTTGCAAGTATCTCTGGTATTAATTCTCGCAAGTGGATTTACTAGATTTTACATTCATGATTTTGATAGACATAGCTAAATGCCCCTTCAAAAGGTGGAACCAATTTCCACTGCAGTAACAATAATGTTCTACAGTGCTTGGCTATCCCCAGCCTTGCCAACAGAATGTGCAATCGAAGTACTGATGTTTGCCAATCTGACGGGTGCAAAGTGATGTCTCATCATAATTTTGATTTGCATTTCTATAATTTTTTTTTTTTGTATTTTAGGGAAGGGTTTACAGGACGTTCAGAGTCTCACTACTAGATTGTACTCAGAGTGATCATCCAGTTTACAGCCTCCCAAGAGCTGGGATTACAGGCACAAGCCATCACGCCTAGTCTCAATTGCCATCTCAGTGTACCCTGGGGGTGGGGCCAGCACAGCAGGCCCAGGGTTCAAATCCCTGGCCCCTGAGCCTGCTTGCAGATGCTTTAATCTGCTAAGTTATTTGGCCTGCCCTGCATTTCTATGATTTTAAATGAGACTAAGCTCTTTTTCTATATATTTATAATCTAATTCTATTCCTGTTGCAGCGGCATATCTTTTACATAGCTTTCCCTTATTCTGCTGGAGTCTTGTCCTTTTTTCTTACTGATTTCTTGGAATTTCATGCTTATTAAAAAGGATACATGTTTTGAGTTTTAAATTTTTGTGTTTTGCTATTCATCTTTTAACTTGGATAATAGTATTTTACAATATACAATAATTTCGAGTTCTCATGCACTTGGGTATATCAATCTTTATTTTATTTTTAAAAGAAAATAGAAATAGAAAAAAAAACATATTAAGTTATGAATCCTGCTTTATTTTGTTCCAATAAATAATCCAATCCCCCCGCCTTGGTTACCAGTGTTGAATTGAGGGCTTCCACACTAAGCTACACTCCCAGTCTTTCTTATCTTGTATTTTGAAACATGGACTCACACAGTTACACAGTGGACTCAGTCTTGGAATCCTCCAGCTTCAGCTTCCCTGAGGGATGGGACAAGTGTGTACCACCATGACTGGCTCCACTACCATTTGGAAAAATGGTTCCATAAACCTTGTGGTAATCAATATTTAGTGAGATTTACAATCTCAATCTCTCTCTCTCTCTCTCTCTCTCTCTCTCTCTCTCTCTCTCT
>NW_004524697.1:8664152-8665343 GCF_000260255.1 Octodon degus
CTTATTCTACTGAGCTATCTCCCCAGTCCTCAATCTCTTCTTAGAGTACAGTTATGTAACAGATTTCCAAAACACATTTATCATGCTAAATAGAAATTTTATTTCTACTAAATGTAGCAGTACCTCCCCTCCTTCAGCTGATGGTAATCACCTCTCTACTCTATATTTCAGTGAATTTAACTAGTTCAGGCACTAGTTTAGATGGAAATGATATCGCAGCATGTGTCTCTTCATGACTGACTTCTTTTGCTTAGTCTAATGTCCTCAGGGTGCACCAGTGCTGTGAAATCTGATTCCACTTCCTTTCTCGTGGCTAATCTTCCCACTGCAGACATACACCCCATTTTCTCTATCTGTGCATCTGTCAACAGGCATTTGGGTTGCCTACACTCTTGGCTATCTTGAATAATGTTGCTACAAGCGTGGAAGAGCGAGTATCTACTTAGGGCCCTGCTTTCAGTTCTCTTGGATATACAGCACGCATGGGACAGCTGCTTCATTTTGTAATTTTATTTCTAATGTTTCAAAGACTGTTCCTTCATGCTGATTTCCATCACTGCGCCGCCCCATTTTATAGTCTCACTTTTAATTCTCAGTTCTTATTGAGTTGTAGATGTTCTTCATGCATTCTGGATAGCAATCTCCTGGAAGATATACGATGTGCAAATGTTCTCTCCAATGCCACTAGTTGATTTCTAACTGTGTGGGTTACGTGCTACAGCACATAAGGTCATTACACCTACCGTACTCGCATTTGTCTATTTCTGCTTCTGTTGCCAGTGTTTTGCCTTTCTACCTCTTTATGATGGTAATCTTTTACTCAGTTTCTGGAGATAGCATTTTTGTCATAGTTGGCCCAATTTTTAGATGTCCACTCCGTTTCCTTGGTTGATGCCTTAAATGAAGTGACACTCCTGCACTGTTTAAATAGTGAGGCTTTTCGATATCTAGTGGGAGCTGGGCCCATATGGAGGTACATGTGTGTCACCTCAGGACAGGAGAGCCAGCCTCCACATGGTCCCCCAAGTGACCTATTTTGTACACAGCATTTCATTTTGTCATGTGGTCCTTTGTCCCTGCCCTTGCTCACCCAGGTCCTACACCTGCTATGGCAGCCCCAGTGATAATGCTTTCTGCTAGGGATCTTTAGGGAAAATTCCTCATGGAGTGAATGTTTTTTCCTGATGTTTT
>NW_004524697.1:8665693-8667735 GCF_000260255.1 Octodon degus
ATCTCACCAGCCCCTAGTGTATTTATTTTGGAGGTGATACAGCTGTGTCTTTCTTGGGCAATCTCACATGTGATCTCTTGTCACCCTTCCAATAACACTGTGAGTTTTCCCATTAAATGGATGGGAGAGACTGAGGTCACAGTTCTTAAAAATGCCTTTCTTCATCATTTTCTATATGCACAGGCAGATAACTTAGCTTTCAGGTAAACTGTAGAATGGCCTAGATGCAGAGAGATGTTTTCTACTGCTCAAAGGACAGAATAGTAAAGGCTAATGTTGAAAGGCTGGAGGGTTTCCTCAGTCTTCCAAGCTAAAAGAGATCCTCATCTTTGTGGGGCAATTTGAATTTGGTTCTGTGCCCAGCATGAGTGACTGGACAATCTCTGGTGTCCCTTTCCCCCTGAAATGCTCAAAAAGAAAATCTAAGGGGGGGGGGGTCTAATAATTCATTTTCAAGCTTAAGCACCGGAAGTATAATCTGTCAAATGATTGTTATCAATGACATTCAGATTTAAAAGCAAAAAGTGGTTATGTAACAAGATGCTAATGGAGAAATTTAAGTATAGACCCAATTACAGCAAAATACTACTACTTTTCTTTTGGATTTAGAGACCATGAGATTATAATCAACTTCCAGTTGCCTCTGGTCAAAGAAAATGTACATATTCTCTTGTCTTTTTCTCCCTGGGCTGAAAGGAAAAAGAGAAATACATGGAAATCTTTTACATGGAGACACTTTAGGATAATGTTTTCTTCTAACTAGAAATTCCAGGTTGTCCTGAAACTCAACATCTGAATCATGCTGACTAGTGAGACATTGTTTGAGCAAGATCGGAATTCTGAACATTCTTCGAGGCTTCATAAAAATCCCCAAATGATGGACAAATGCTTATGTTGTGGTCATGTAAAGAAAAGCCCCCTCGTGATTCGGGACTGAGTTGGTTTGTTTTATATTTATAGTTTCCACACTGGAGGAATGTAGAATTTGGCATGGGGAAGAGGATGGGGAAAGGAAAGAAGGCAGGAAGGAAGGAAGGGGAACAGGCTTTGTCTGCATGCAGGGATGTGTGAGTGTGTGTGTGTGTGCACATGTGTGCATGTATATACACGTGTGTGTGTGCTCATGCACATATGTATATGTTTAAGGAGTCTATGAGTTAGAGGGGAAGAGAGTTTTTTAAAACTGTTTTGTTCATTTGTTTTTAAAGCAGAACCTCCTTCAAGTGTCTAGGGCTGGAGAGAGGCTGGAAGAATTTTTTACTCTGCTTGTTAGCAGCACCATCTGTTTACAATGAAAGTTTGGCTTCCACTTTTTGGCACAAATAAAAGCCCTAGGGTGCCCATATAAGTCAAACAGACAAAGCATGCATTCCCAGGCCCAAAGGATCACCCTGTCCTGCCTGTGCAGGACGTTCATGGTAGATTTACACAGCATCTTATTCCTACATAAATTCAAGAGGAAGCTTCTGAGGGGCAAAGGTGGGTCAGAGGTCACTGGAATGCACAGCCTGGGCAGCTCATCTGCCACCTAATGAAGTGACGGATGCCTTGAGTCACACTTGCCAAGAAAGAGGTTGGTAAATGGCAAAAGTACCTTGCAGTAAAAATTCCTTTCTGTGCTTGTCATGAGATTCTTAAAGATTCACACACCAAAACAAGGAAACATTATATTTACATAATTGCTAAAAATGGGCCCAAATTCTAGGTAGGAAGCCATATTTCCATAAATAGCAAAACAAGTAAGGTAAGCAAGTAAGAGAAAGCATTCCAGAACCAACCATCAACAAGGAGTGGGGTGGGACTCAGCAGAGGGGTCAGGCAGCACATGCTGCGTACTCGCTTTCAGCTTGATTTTCCTAGCTCCCCACCTAGAAGTGGGGGTACTGGACTCTCACAAATAAACTGCAGCTAAAGACTTGAAAGACAGTAACAATAGGGACTAAACTACATCTTGAAAAATTTTAATAGTAATGAGCACAGCTTCGCAGAATATTATGTACAAGCCACTGCCCATTGGCTATTGAACCTGCCTCTAGGCTATC
>NW_004524697.1:8668680-8682453 GCF_000260255.1 Octodon degus
AACAGGGCCATGGTTTGCATTATGGAGAATCGTGTTTCTGTTGAAGACTAAATTTGATGACAGTTAAATCTGATATTTCAGAGTATTTGCAGGAGACTTGGCCTGAGGTGGCCCAAGACTCATGGATCTTGCCCCTTTCAGGACCTTTGGAGGTTTCCATTCATACTCTGCAGACTCTCAACACTGTGTACATTGGGTAACCCTGTAGCTTGTTGTAAATACAGAATCCTCCACCACTCTCACCTGCCAGCAGTGAGGAGCTGTAGATCTCAGTGGCTCTGCCCAAAGACCCTCTGCCATATTAAGGAACAGTTGATCCCAAATTCTCCGGTCCTATCGATACCAGCCCATGCTAAACCCCTGGGCTCTCTAGCCCAGAGAACTCAAGAGATTCCTGACTGGTCATTTCCACAGCAGCATCTTAATGTGCACACTGGGTTAGGTCATGTTCATGTTTAGAACAACTAAGTGGCTGCCTGTTACAATTAGATTAAAAGCCAAAGTCATTTAAATGCCAAACTGGACATATATGATCTTTTTTTTTTTTTTGTTTGTTTGTTTCATTTATGTATTTGGCACAGGGTTTCACTACACAGCTCGGACTCATAGTGATCCTCTCGTTTTCAGCCTCAACAGTGCTGGGATTACAGGTGTGCACCATCATACCTGGACTCATTCAGCAGCTGGCTCAGCGCACCCTGGGATGGGGCTGGTGTGGCATGTGGGACCAGAGACAGAACCTTAGTTCCTGAGCTTGCCGAAGCAGGAACTTAGTCCGCTGAGCTATCTCGCCGGCCCTAGGACACATATGATCTTGTTTCTGCTCTCTGCTCCACCCCCTTCCACCCTTCTGCATTCTAGCCTACTGGATTTTTTTTAGTTCCTGGTCCCTGATGTCCCCTTGCACACCTAGGGACGTGGCTCCAACTTTTATCTGACCTTCAAATCTCTGCTCTTTAGTCATCTGACTCCTTGGGAAGGCTTCTTCCATCCTCAGACTCTGGTTTCTCACCATTCATGAAGGACATCTTGGTACATTCTCCTGCTGAAAGGTGGCCCCAGGAGCATGCTCCTGTCCACAGCTCAGGGCCCCATGCATACTTGGCACACAGATGCTCAAAAAGGAGGGAGAGCTGCATGCTTAGAAACTACATGTAACATATCATAAAAGCATCCAGATCTGTTGGATGTAGAGTATGGTAATATCTTTCTATCTTCTAAAAACTCTTGTGAAAAAGAGAGACAGAGCCCATTTGAAGAGCAAGGTGAGCTGGTGCTGTGGCACCATATCTGTGATCCCAGCTACTCAAGAAGCTGAGGCAGGAGGGTTGAAAGCTCAAAGCCATCCTGTGCAACTCAGATTTTTGTCTAAAAAAAAATCAAAATGGCATGGACTATAGCTCAGTAGAGTGTAAGACCCTGGGTTTACTAGTACTTGAAAAAGAAAAAGCACTAGGATTTGTAGTGACCTTGCAGATGACACAAGTGAGAAAAACAGGAAGAAACCTTTTGAATACATAAATATGTATTTTATGGTAGCTAGTATTTTCTTTGGAAGAAAGAGCTCATTTTTGTGGCTGGGCAGAGGTGACAAGTGACATTTTTTACTCCTGATGTCATCCAAGTGCTTCAAACTGTGATGGGATGATTAGAAGCTGTGTGCCAGGCACATCTCCCTGTACTGGGAAGAGAATTTCACATGCCTTCCAAATGCAAGCATGGCTGGCCTTTCAGAACTCCTTCTGTACAATGAAAGAGGTTAAACAGATCAAGAAGGGTGTGTAACTGAAAGATTCTCCTGCCTATTATCCTATTAGGCCTCCTGGAGGGGGATGAACCAACTCATAGCCCCGAGAAGCCAGCAAAGACGACAGTGCCCAAGATTCTTTTCCTAGACCCTCCCAGAAGAGAGTATCATAATTGGATAATTGGCACCGAGAGGGCCTACTCAGCACGGGGCCCAAAGAGGCAATAAATCCATACTTAACTTGAACCCCTTATAATTCACACTGCATGCAGAGTGACGGTTTCATGAACCTGTCCCAGTTACCTATGAGCAGTGATTACAGTCTCCACTCTCCAGGAAAGAAAACGCTAGTGTCTGTTGCCAGCCTGTGACACCGCTGGGGGCGTGAGGACTGGAATGTGGCCCTCACTGTCCAGCCGCCTCTCCTTTCCCTTCCCTGTTCTTATCAGTATGATTTTATTTTCTTTCCTAAGAAAAATAGAGAACCTTGCCGATTATTTCTTTGCAAAGCAATAGCAAGAATTTCAAAATCTTACTGAAACATCTTTCTTTCCCTCTCCAAATCTCAATCTTTTGTTGTATTTATTTCTCAAATTAGAAGAAAGTCAGATTGTGGTGCAGCTGGTAGAGGGAATTTCATAACTACACTTCCTGATATTTCTCTTTCTTTTTGTTTTCGTGGAAGTCATAATTATAACAGTGATTTCCTGATAATGACTGAAGTAAATTATTATTCCTATGCTAAACTTTATGGGCAATGTGTGACAATCATAACGGCATTGTAAGGTTAGTTTTATAAATGTCATTTTGTAGAGCAGCAAGCAGGGCTTTGGTGGAGACAGACTATTTGATGAAGGGTGTGTGAAAGATAAGTATGCGGGGCATTTGGATGCAAACAGTCTGACAGCATCTGTAGTCTTTACTCTGGGGACCAAATTATTCTTTCTTGAATTCTGATGGATTAAACAAGGTTCAAACCCCCTTTCCTTCCCACTCCAGAGACGCAACGTTGGTCCTGGAGCTGCAGTCGGCAGGTCTGCGCATGTGGGCACATCTCCACACCTCGTGCCCCGTGTGCTCATAGAAAGTCAGCTCACCAGTACTAGGCAGATTCTAGCAGTACAGAGGGAGTCTTTTGTAAGTGCCTGAACCATTTAGAGCTAGTGTCTTGTGCATGTGCAATCTATCCTAGCCTCCCAACTAAAACTAAACAAAACAAAGCACAACACAAAGTAAGTGACTTAAGGAGAAACCACACATCGCACGGTAGTACATGTCTGCAACCCCAGCACTGAGGCAGGAGGCGAGGACAGGCTGGGATAGATCCAAAGTCTACAGTGTGAAACTCTGTCTCAAAAAAATAAAAACAAGAGAATTAAAAGAGAGAGTAAAACCAGGCAGGCATTTGTTTTTTTATCATGTGAAAAGAGAAGCAGAGCCAGGAATCTGCAGCACTGGTGGCAGCCTCCTGACAGAAGGATTCGGTGCACCTTCTGTTTTCTCTTCTGCTCTTATTAGTGTGTTGCCTCATTTCCAGGATGGATGCACAAGTGCCAGCCCTCCTATCCTGATTCCAGCCAGCAAAAAAGGAGGAACAGGAGAGAAGGGGCATATGTCAGTCATCTTTTATGTTGCCCATACCACTTATGCTAACCTCTGCATTGTGGCCGCTTACTCAAATTGCCACACCTAGTGATGGGAGCCTCTTGCCTGGCTGGGATTCAGGGGGTCCTATTACTTGAGAAATGAGAGGGAGAACTGGCTTTAGGATACGCAGTGGTAACCTGCCACAATCTCCACTTTAGGCTTTCTTATGGCACCTCATGTTCATCCTTCCCCAAACTTTATAGTCTTAGAAATAATCTGTGAAGCTTGTTAAAAACTCAGATTGTTTTTAAAAAATTAGGCCTTTTTACCAAGATGATGCTGAAGGTGAATAAGGAAGGCCCTGCCCCTCCCAAAGCTGGAGCCAAAGCAGAAGCTTTGAAGACCAAGAAGGCCGAGCCAAAAGGCATTCACAGCCACAAAAAGAAGATACGGACGTCGCCCACCTTCTGCCATCCCAAGTCACTGTGGCTCCAGATGCAGCCCAAATACCCTCGCAAGAGCACCCCCAGGAGAAACAAGCTTGACTACTATGCCATCATCAAGTTCCCTCTGCCCACAGAGTCAGCTGTGAAAAGGATCAAGGACAACAACACACTCCTGAACATTGTGGATGTCAAATTTAATAAGCACTAAATCAAATAATCTGTAAAGAAGCTCTATGACATCAATGTTGCCAAGGTCAATACCCTAATCAGGCCTGATGGAGAGAAGAAGGCATATGTTCGACTGGGTCCTGATTATGATGCATTGGATGATGCCAACAAAATTGGAATCATCTAAACTGAGTCCAGCTGGCTAATTCTAAATATATACTTTTTTCCCAGTTTTAAAAATACTTATTTATTTATTTGGTACAGGGTCTTACCATGCAGCTTGGACTCGTAGTGATCCCCCTGTCTCAGCCTCCCCAGCACTGGAAGTACAGGTGGGCCTGATTTTGGTGACCAGCACAGCATGTGGTACCTGGGAATCAAACCCGAGTCCTTGTGCTTGCTGAATTGTCTCCTCAGCCAAAGTTCAGATTTTTGGAGCCACTGCTAGAGATTCTGATTCAGTCGATTTGGGGTGGGGCCCAATAATCTCCAGGTTTGTGGAGCAGCCTACCTTCTCATTCAGGTGATTTTAATTTAAATAATTAGGGACCTTTTACCTCTTGAGAAACACTGTCTGGGGCTCTAATCAAGACCCAGGAATAGAGACAGAGTATGGAGGACTCTGGTGAACTTGGCTAAAAAAATAAATCCCATCTGTTTCTCCCCTTGTAAAATTACATACATTGCCTCATTTGCCTCTTATTAGTGGCCAAAGTGAAGTCCCACGATGGAAAGAAATGTGACCGAGTTCTCCTTCGTAAGAGAAGAGAGAATTCAATAAAATGCTCTTTTATATTTTGTGAAGTGCCCTTCTCTGAATTACTCAGTATTTTTAGAGTTTAGAACACATCCTTAAACCTCTTTCTAGTATAGATCATTTTATCTGAAAGGAGAAAGACTTCGCCATCTCAGAGGGAGCGGGCAGCCATTCAACCTCCCTGTCCACATGCCTCAAAATGCAGACAAGTAACCCAAGGCAGGGAATCTACGATTACAGAGTCTTTTGACACAAAATTAAATGTGACTCCTTGAAACACAGCCCAGTTTAAACTCAAGGCCAAAAGAAGCATATGAGGAACAGGCAGAAAGGTACTGTAGCAGTCATCGAAATCTGAGGACTGCTAACAAAGACAGTGAAAAAGGTGGCAGTGCTATGGCTTCTCCCCTGACAATCACACCAGAAATAACCATCCCCAGCCAGCGAGGAAGGCTTTTCATCCACAACCTGAAGGCGAAAAACTCATAAATCGACTTGAGATTCTTCTCCTGTTTGACCACAAGGTGATTATTTAAAGCTGAAGGGTCCTGCTGGTATTTTTAGAGTCACTGGTGGGATTCAGATTAGTTGATAATAATTGCTTTGGTGACTGACACCTCCAAGATAGCATGAGAAGAATCCCACCATCCCTTTGGCCAGGATGGTGGCAACAGTCTTCCAGATGTCATCTTAGGCCTCTCAAGATTGGTCCTGAGGACATTGGCACCCCGTGTGGCACTGGCAAGGTGAGGGGACACATGCTTTTGATTATCTAAAGAGAATGAATAAAAGAAGCAAGACTTAATGCAAGGAGGAATGTAAATCCACCCTTTGTGCCCCGTTGAAGCATAATGGCAATACTGAAGAATTCCTTTTGCCACTAGTGTGGACTGGACCCAGATAGGCACTCGGAACTCAAGTTCTATTTTCTTTGTGAAACTGGAAGGAGAAATGCCTTCATGATCAGGAAATGTTTGGAGAGATGGTAATGAAGATAAATCATTTTTTTCCTGCACTGATACCAAGGCATTTGGGGTACAAACCTTATGCAGCTTTTTAAAAGATTATGTTTATGTATGTAGTGTTTGGGAATAAAGTGAATGAAACTGAAATGTAAATATAATTTCTATCCTCAGTGATTTTTATATTAATTTTTTAAAGAAATGTTTTATTTTTATTATTACATGTTTGCAGTACATAATAATTGCATTATTAATACAGTACCTAACACACTGCAATTCTTTTTTTTTTTTCTTTTTTGAGGTACTGGTGATTGAACTAAGGACCCTGTGCTTGCCAGGCAAACACTTATTCTACTGAGCTATCTCCCTGGACATGCAATACTTTTTTTTTTTTTTCGTGGAACCAGGGATTGAACTCAGGTTCTTGTGCTTGCCAGACAAGCGTTTATTCTACTGAGCCATCTCCCTGGCCCCCTGCAATACTTTTTTAACCTTCCCTCTGTCTCGCTTTTATTTTGCCCCCATCAGATTCATTTATTGGTCTTATAAGACCTTATAAAGTTGAATATCATATATAGAGTTTGGCAATCAGATTAATTGGCCCAAAACATGTGAAACACATAACAATTTACTAAAATAAGGTGTACGCTTAGATATATTGCCCATCTACATTACAGTAACTTTCTCCCACTCCCTTTTTTCCCATTATCTTTCATCTTGCAATTTATCTGTTCTTTGGTTTTTCATGTGATATTTAAAGTTGGGTGTCTGATTTACTTCACTTAATGCTCTGATCTCAAGGGGGATACCTCTGTTGATAAATGAAATTTATTTTTAGCATCTTCTCCAGGAAATTAGGGCAAAAGTCCTCAAAGGAGGCATTGCAGGAAAGATGAGCCAAGCCCTGCATATGGATGTTCATCCCCTGAGCCTCGTCCTTTAATCATGCAATCTTCATCAATCAATCATGTAAGATCCATGTGCTTGTCCTTAGTGGCTCACACTGCCCTTCTCATTTGAGGGACTTCGTAGCCTTTGTGTTGTAAGTGGCCACTACCCTTTGCCAATATTGCTGTTGATGCTTTTTATTATTGACTCAGTTTGGAATAATTCAACTACCTTATTGAAATGATCTGTCTCCCACTGATGTGGTTTATACTGCAGGGCCATGAGGGAGTACACGCTTTTGTAAAGAAAAGAAAAACCCCTTTTGGGGCTGTTTGTTGTCATTTCATTGCACTTTTGGCTAGGTCATTTCTTTTTCAATTTTTTTAATCTTATTTTTTTGTGAATTTGGTACAGGATCTTGATACACAGCTCAGACTTGCAGAGATCCTCCTGTCTTTAGTCTCACCAGAGCTGGGATTATAAGTGTATAGCACCATGCCTGTTCTTCGTGACCAGCTTGGCATGCCAGGAAGGCGTATGGTACCGGGGATCGAACCTGGGTCCTTGAGCTTGCCAGGCGGGTGCTCAGACTGCTGAGCTATCTCTCCACCCCTACCTTTTATTTTTCAAATTTAGATGCTTTTCCTATGATCATTTAAAAAATAATAGTGAAAAATATACCCAAGTTAGTGGACTGAACAGAGCCCAACCACATCTAGAGGTCTGGACAAGAAATGAGGGTTCACTGTAGAAAAACAAAGGCAAAATGAGACCACTTAATAAATATTTATAAAAGGATACACAATGCTTATAAAGGGTGTTTGCATCAGAATCTTATCTGTTTATTGCTGCTTTATGGTTTTCCAAATTAGAAAAAGTTATTTTAAACATGTATGATACCCATATGAGCAATTTCCTGATAAGAATTCCTGGTAAACAGAAACATCCACTAGGCCAACCAGGGTGGCGGGTCTCTCCCTTTCTCAGACCAGGGGCTGTGAGGTCGGGCTTCAGGGCTCTCTCAGTGAAGCACTGGTCTGTCATGGGCCTCCATTAATTTACCACTATTACTATTTTAAAAACATGAACCACTGACTCTGTAATATCTTTTTTCAGTACTAATATGCCCAGGACTTTAAAGAAAAACTGATTAAGGCCAATGCAGTGTTCATATGATAGCAACAAAGAAAAGACAAGAAGCAGGGAACTAAGCCAAGAGGTAAAGAGACTTGTAATTTTCTTCCAGAGTTGGAGATTCTTTGCTACAGTCCAGGCGCCGTTCACACAGACAGAGCTGCGTCTGATGGACATTACTTATGACATTACTTAAGCAGAGAAAGAACAGCCGAAACCAAATTCTCCAGTCTTAAATGAATTCCCAGCTACAAACTAGAAGAATAACACAGTGAGGTCTTCAGGGCAGCTGAGTGTGTAGCTCCACAACTTGGGTTTCTCTGCACAACATTGACACGATTGTGAGGCACTATGCATTATTTATGTGGTCCCACTACCATACTTTTGGATAATGTTTGGACATATGCCAATGAATTAGTTTAATCTAATTCCCCTGCTTTTATCTGTAATTAGTTCTAGGCTTCATAGCCAGCATGACTTGGGGCATGCTCCGTCTGTCCTAAAGACTTGGGGTAATCCCAGCAGCTCATTATTTCTAATTACTCCATGTTTAAAAGTGGCACTGAGCTCACTGCACAAGCCAGCCAAAGGAGGTAGGATTCTTCTCTCAGCCACTTTACTCCCCAAATTAATATGCATATTTCACAATGAAGTCCTTATAGCCAATAACTGAAACCTGCATCTATTTCTGGCGCTGTTATCTGGAATACAGGATGCAGCAGGATTGACTGTAGGAAGTGCTGACACACATCCAAAAGATGAGGAAAAGATGATGTGGATAGGTAATGATTAATAAGACCAGGGACAGATTCTCCAGCTAAGGGAGTTCTGAAATGAATTACTCTATATACCCTTTGATTCAACATGACATCAAAAACATAGGATACTTCAAGGAAGATTCATTTCAGTGATAATTGAGTGTCTCTATTCATCTTTGGCCCAGAACCAGAATGAGAAGGGGTTACCCTGGGCTTTCCCAGTTCCAGCATTGAGCATTTTACATCTCAGGAAATCCCTGAGTCCTAAACAAACCAGGACTGTTGCTACCCCACAAAACACAACACAGAGACATTTGAGGTATGTACCTCAAATATGATGCACCTCAGATGGTGATTTTAGAATGTCCTTTTTGTCTGTTGTGCAACCTTCTGGAACATTCTCCTCCCTCCTTTTTTATTTTATTTTACTTTATTTTTTTAAAGAAGGCAGCTAATGAGGAAAAGACATTCAGGAAGCAGAACCCTCTGCTCTTACACCAGCAGGATGGATTTCTTTCTGTGATATAAATTTAATGGTTCTGAGTGAGCAAAGTCTAGAGAATTTTCTGAATTTTATAAGTACAGAGATATACACCTTCAAGTATATGGATTTGTTTTCTTTCACACTCTTTCTGTAGGGGGAGTTTGTGTGGTGCTGTTTGTCTGGGAAAAGATTTTCTAAAAGGTCAGTGAACCCCTCAGTACATTTCCAAGGAACTTCTAGAAAAACAGAAAAGTATTTCTCAAAAAGTATTTTTGGTGACACCTTTCTGTTTTGCTTGGATGGGTCACTGTGTTTACATAGACTGTGAAGCTGGTGCAAGGGTGTCTGGATTAATTCACCCTATATTTGGGGGACGAATGTCTTAGATTTTGGAACCAAAGGACAACAAACGGCTGCACCTTGCACAAAATCATTATTCCATAAGGCAGCCAAGAAATACACTCACGTGGTTCAGCTGCTGGATATGTGGAGCAAAACAGTTGCAGTCAACCCAACGCAACCGTGGTTCTGGGACTCACCCAACCCCAAATCACAGGACACTATGGAGGCTTCCAAAACTAGGGTAGGCATTACCACTCTGGGACAAGCCACATGTTCATGTGGATGGATCCAACCTATGGCGGGGATGGCAAAAGTTCCCTGATCAGTAGGAAGAGAAGAGATGATCTTGGTAATTATAGGATGAGGTTTTTTTCTTTGTTTAAAAAGCCCTTCATATTTCATTTCCACTAATAATGTAAAAGGGTAGTACAACCATTGTGTTAGTCAGGATAGAGAGTCTTTAAAAAATCTAAAACCAGAAATTCTACTTTATCCAGCTAGAGCCCTTCTCGGCATCTTCCTGACAGTGAAGGGCATCATATTATAGTGATTCATACACACCTACACGTGTAGAAGCCCTATTCATACTAGCTAAATGGTGGAAGTGGCTTATATAGCCATTGACAGATAATAGGTAAGGAAAATGTGGCATTTACACACAATAGAGTACTACACTACTATAAGAATATAAAATTGCATTAGGAAGATGGATAAAGCTTGAGACCATGTGGGTGAAATAAATGAGGCACAGAACCTTAAACATCTCATAGCTTCTCTTTTAGAGGAAACCAGAATACAAATGAGAAAAATAAGATCTAGGTATAAGGAAGCAAGATAGATCTTTTGTAGATGGGATGGTGACCAAGAGAGGGAGGGGCTGTGGAGAGAGGATCTGGGAGAAGATGGAAAAAGAACTCCCCAAAAGGAATGTGATCACTATAAAAAAATAGAACAAAATCCCTCATTTCAAGGGTACCTTGTGTCTTAAAAGTAGAGCCATTTTTGAAGCTGAGAAGGCTGTAGTGGGCAGATGTACCTGCCTTCATTAAGAGAGATGATATTATCTGAGAAAGTTTTTTGTAAGACAGAGAATCAAACACGCATAGACACTGTTGGGAAAGTTTGCAGACTACATCGTACTAGAGAATTCCATACAGCACACCAGCCCAGCTTCCAGATAAGCATATATTAAAGTGTTACTAGAAGGGCAAACACCAGATTAAATATAGCCTGCACCCTGGCAAGTGCAAGGGTTCAAGTCCTGAGTTCAAGTCCTTGTATCAAATAAGTAGATAAATAAATAACTAAGTAAATAAATAAATAAAGACTGCAGAATTTATTAGAACTTGGTCATGGAATAAGACTTCTGGGACTGCAGTTTTGGTTATAGATAATCTGCTAGTTTTGCAAAACCAACATTCAACTTGCCAAATTGGAAGGTTGACGGGATGCCTGTGTTGAGAATTTTCTGTTAGTTTTGCTGTTGCTTTGTCATACGTAAACAAGGAGAGACAAAGCCTATACTTTATGCTTGGACTTCAGGAGCTCTGGCAGCTGGCCCGCTGGCAGGTTGTGATGGAATATAGCCCATAGGATCTGACGCCACCAGGTCAATAAGGAATGATTTATGGCACTTTCTTGACAAGCTCAGACTTCACCACAAACTGGTAGTATGGTCTCACTTTTCATTGTTAGTGGAGCTCATTAAAGGAAAGATGGAGCAGCAACTGTAGAAACCTCCAGGGTACAAGAGAAGATGGCAGGACTTGGCTGATGGTCTTGGGGTGCACTTGAGAGTAACAGAATAGTTCAGTTCAGGATCTCAGATCTAGACTATCAAAGACCTGGTCGCTGAGGACCAAGGGTTCCAGCCAAAGTCTCCTAGTGAGTAGGATTTGCTTCCAGCTTCCAGCATTGGCTTCAGTTGACTAATAAACTAGTCAACTTTTCTACCTAGGGACTAAATTTTAGACATAAGCAAATGTGAAGAAAACTGTTGGTGTATATGATTTGGGAAGAGAGGGTGACACAAAGTTTTTGTTCTGGGAAGGAGGATCACACTGTACCTATGAACTAAAGAAGCCCATTAGCATATAGATAGAGAATCTCATAGACTAGGAAAAACCATGGCTGCTGGTTGCCAATTCTGAACCTAGTGCTCTGTTTTTAGCCCCAGACTACTACTTGATGACTTCAACTGATGAACCCAAATCATCATCTCTCTAAAGCCACACTTCTTGTTGCAGGAAAAGCCAAAGCCCTGTGGACTTTATGCCACTGTAAATCAGGTTGCCTATTATTCACAGGTGAACATAATTCTGGCTAGTGTACAACTTGAGCTAAGACACATTGCCTGCGTGGAGGAAGTCTGGATCCTGCCGCTGAATGTTTAACTTCAGGATAATTCTAGATTCCCCAGCTTGACAGAGAAGCACTGTTCTCAAGGGCCTTGGAGAGAATGCTACTCAGCTCTGCAGGAGACAGGAAGGAAGTGGGGGTGTGTGCTGAGGCACACACCGGACGAATCCCTGGGTCCCTCAGGGCTGTCCTCCTCTTTGTGGAAAACTGGTGATTTCAATAAGATGATTTCAGGAAGGTAAGAATTGGCAAGGCAAAAAGTATTTACAGCTTTCTCCCTTCCTCCTCTCCTGCTCTCCTGTGTCTGTTCTACTGATCGGTGTAGTAATGGGGGCAGGAGGAAGAGACATCAAAATATGCCAGAGTGTTTCATGTAAGTTGGGGTATAGAAAAATCAAAGAAATGAAAGATCAAAACACCAAAAGTGATGCACAACTCCAGCTATGGGAAAAGGTTTAAAGGTTTGGAGGAGGAAAAGGAGAGATAGATATCTCTGAGGATTTCTAAAGACATCTCGATGTATGTTATGTAATTCTTCCTACAGCCACTTCAAGAAGCTTTATTAAGCACTTACATTATACATCACAAGGATTTGGGATAGAATTTGCGTTGGTCTAGGAAGCAATTTCATGCAAATATAGGTCATAAAGTCTCAGTTTCATCACAACTAACATAGTACTAACTTATGAAAGTTACAGGTAATTCCTAAAGCCATCTTGAGATGTGGGCATAGGGCATGGGGCTCATAGATGAATGGTGAGGCTTCCCGTGGTCATGCTTTGCATATGGGTTTCTGCAGAGTTGTAAACCCACACTAGTTATGAAGCATGTACAGTAGGCCCTCTGCATCTGCAGCATCCTTGTGGGCAGAGTTTGCCAACTGTGGATAAAAAGCAGTTTGGAAAAAAAAAAATTGCCTTTGTACTGACCATGTACAGACTTGTTTCTTGTAGGTACTCACTAAACAATAAAGTATACTAAACAATCCAGTACACCACATATTTGTATAGCATTTACACTGAATTAGGTATTTTCAATAATCTAGAGGCAATTTGAAGTAGACTGTGTAGGTTGTATGTAAATATTTCTTGAGGGAATTTGGGAATCAGCGGAGATCCTAGAATAAATTCCCCTTCTTACCTGAAATAAATGTCCCTTGTAATTGGTGAGGGATGATGCCATAGGCCTCTGTCTGCTCAAGGGCTGTCCTGTCAGGTTATGTATTTGTGGGCTCTAGGTTGAGTCTAAAATGTCTCCCAAAGTCCAGGGGACTTTAATCCCCAAAAGATCTTTGGGATTTTTCCTGGTAAGAACAGTAGTGATGGTATAAAATGAAAAGACAGATTGAGTGTAAAGTGAAAGTGGCAAAATATCTTAGAGTACAAAAATAGTTCTTTCTATGAGTTAATTTGTCATATACCCTTAACATGTTCTCTTAGAAGAGCCAGGCAGGGCCGCATGCTTAGAATCTTAGCATTCTGGAAGGCTGAGGTAGAAGGCATTGAGCCCACCCTGGGCAATTTAACAAGATTCTGTCTAAAGAAAAATGGGTTGGGGATGTAACTCAGAGGGAGAGTGCTACCAGGTTCAATTCTTAGGACTACCCTAAAGAAGTTACCTTGAAGAGATGTCACTCCAAGTATTACTCAAAATACATTGTGATCCATCATCTTTTGTGAGAATATAAATTGCTTAACCTGTATGAAAAATTGTGCTTCTTAAAGTTACTCATAAATGAATATGTACACTGAAAGAGTAAAAATTAAATATGCAAGGCCCAGGTATAAACCCTAACATTCTCAAAAAATAAAAATGGAATGATACCACTTCTTTAAAGTTGTTTAAGTGAATAATGAATACTGTTAAAGAGAAAAAAATCCTATGTAAAGATGCCTATAACAAAAAGATTAAAGTAATGCTAAGTTCCTATTTTTGACTCTCATACTAATAAAGATGTATATCACTTCTAGTTTACCTTATAAGCCAGAACATGGAAAGAGACTATTATATATAGGAACAATGTTAAAATATTCATCATGCAAAGCAGCAGATTATAGAAATAATGATATAGATTATAGGAATTTAAAATATGTGTGTCCTTTAAAATATACTTTTTAAAGTTTGTTCTAAAATGAATTAGGC
>NW_004524697.1:8682873-8692668 GCF_000260255.1 Octodon degus
GGTGGCAGTTATTGAGCCTAGGAGAGCAAAAATGCCCACTGTGGAGGCAAAAATGCCTCCACATCACCCCCAACAGGCTCTAGAGGGCTCTGCAGACCCACGCTCAGGCCAGGCTCCTTAGCCCTCTCTGCTCATCATTTCTCTGACGCTGGTCACAGCCTCCACATTTCTGTGCTTCCGTATCATCTTGCCTATTTTTGTCTTTTGTACTGGTCCCAAGCAAGTGTCTGTCCTCATGATTAATTAGCTGAGTTTTTGGGTCACTCACTGGAAATTAGATAATCTACTCTGATGTTCATGGAAATACCAACAGCATTTTCAGTGTTTTGCTTTTTATCTACAGTTACTGAAAGAACTTTTAGCAAGTGCAAAAATTTCATCCTTAGAGAGTCTAAGATGGCTTATTCTACTGAGCCATCTCCCCAGCTCCACCCCAATAATTTTTTAAAAAAATTCTCTTATAGAGGATGTAAAAAGGGAATCTGCTATCAGAGAAATTCACTATTTGCAGTTCAGTATTCAGACTTTATGCTATGCAGATATTAATGTAAATTATTATATTTTTTAGAGTTTATCCAGTCACTGACAACAGGAATGTGCACTTTTCTCAGACAAATCCACTTTATTCAACTTTTTGCTATTAAAACACAGGCACTATTAATATCCATATTGCAACATAAAGTCATTCTTTATAAAAACGTGCTGCTTCCTCCAACTTCGCTGTGAGCCGAGATCAAGTGTTGTTCGTCTGCTAATGTAACTGTGCTTTGTTATGTCTAGAGATGTCCAAATTCAGGCGCTGTTACATCATTTTTTCAGATTGTTGGGCCAAGTACTACACTGGTCATGTTCAACTTTCCGTTTATTAGCTTTTAACGAGATTTCTCTGGGTGTTGCGTGTTTCCTAAGGTAAATTGAGACGCTTCTTTTGGTTGGCTTCTTTTCGTGTTTGGATTAGAACGAGAAAAATAAAGAAGATGGTTCTATGCTTTGCTCTCAGTCCCTAATGGCTAACCTTGATGAAGATGGAAATTTGGCTTGGGATAGCTGTGTCTTCACATCCTTCGTGCTCATCAGTTACAGTATTTGTTAGGCTGGCTGCTTTCTCCTCTTCCTGGGTTCTCACAACTGCCTGCACAAATTAGCTTCCTAAGGAGTTCTCAGAGTTACACTCTTGGATACCGCATGGTACAGAAACTATCACAGGATAGCGTTTCCCAGATAAGGTTCTCTGAGGAATCTCGTGTGGTACGTCTGGCTAAAGATGAGATTTATGCTCAAGTATGTTTGAGAGCCAGTGCAGACACTTTGTTCTTAGAGGTTCTCAAAACACATTAGCACATGTCTCTTGTCTGAGATGTCTGTAATGAAAAAACTAAGTTTTAAAACCTGAACATTTCCCAAACTGTTTTGATCACAGAATATTTTTGCACGCTGTGGACATTGTGGGAATTGTTGAAGGCACCAGCCAGCTCAAATTTTACTGTCTGTATAACATTGGGCAGGTAACTTAATTTTTTAATCCTTACTTGCCTCATTTATAAGGAAGGGATAACACTCTGTAACCTGAGGATTATTATAAAAATTGTAAGAAATATGCCAATCAAAACATAATAAACAAACCTAAAGCAGTTTTACCTTATACATAGAACAACTTGTTCTTTATTGCACTTTAATATGTTTCTATTTTTCTTAAGGTACAGTAAAATATCACTTAACACAGTATATCCATTATTAACTAAATACATTTTAACCTTCAGAATATTTGATTGCTCTTTTGAGAGTTTTCCCAGCAGAACAGATCAATAATCTTAGAAATACTTTAGTATATAACATTTACTATATAATAATCGCTAGATGAACAAAAGAAAATAATTACTTTTTCCTCAAGAAAATAAATCCTGAGACATTGAATTGAATTGAACTTAACAAGGTCAAGAGTGCTTAGCTGCTCTATTAAAATGTTGATAAACATTGGAAGCTTCCAGATGGCATTGGGCTGCTCAGGCTTTCAAGGATCCTCCAAGGTCAGTCATAAATTAGAGATAAATGTGTACTCTCTTAAAGAACAGACTTTCTATTTAGAGTGGCTAATCCACGTCTGAGATATCATTGCATAGTTTAACATATTCAATTGAGTATGTTTTCCCCAAGGCTGTTTCCAAGAACTATATTTTTCTTTGGTTACGGGGTACTAGTCAGTAATAGTTGCTGGGTTTTAAGGTAATTTGTATTGTTATCTTCCTTATAGAAACTGAAGTGACTTGAAAGGGATCTGGATATGGAATACAATAGGAGACATTGAAGATAGACAAGCAATATAGCGAGAATCAGCCAGGTAAACACAGAGGTAAGTGCAAGTCGTGCCAGGCACCACTTTTATGTGGATTTCCATCCTACTTGACTTCTGTAATTGAACTTAGCTCAGGGTTCAGAGCCTGCAGAAGGTTTTTAGTATTTTCTATTCAAGAAGACTTGAACACACTTCTCCTATAGTAGTGGTTACACTGGATAACTCTTGTTGATTTGCCTGTTGATTATCCTCATTAGATTTTAAGTTCCTGGAGGCCAGAGACTGTGTTTTAACTAGTGTTTCTTTCTAGCAGGTAGTGTGGTGTTTGACACTTAGACATTCAACAGGTGGTTGAATGGCTGAGTGAAGGAATGGCCTACGAGGGACTTGTGAGGTGGGTACATCACTCTGTTTTGACATATTTGTGCTTTCCAAGCATGTTGAATGGCTGAGTGAAGGAGTGGCCTACGAGGGACTTTGTGAGATGGATACATCATTCTGTTTTGACATATTTGTGCTTTCCAAGGGCTCTGTATGAAGGGTTTTTGATGCTTAGCTGTCATGCTCTCTACCACGTATCTCTGCCACTTTTGCCCCACCTGGCTAGACCACTGTCTGACTCAAACAGTGAAATGTACAGATTCACCAGTAACCACAAAAATGCTTTACTGTGGGTTGTGGTTCATGCTGTTCATTGGCCCTTCTTAGTTAAAGTCGGTGGTTAGAAGAAGGAGAAAGGTGCAGAGAAGTGGAGGGGCTCTGAATGATGGCCCTTAGAAGCAGAATTTATGCTACAAGAAAGAAAATAGAGAGATATTAGAAGAGGTAAGAACAAATAATAATCAAGTAGAGTCATGGATTTGCTGTTGGATCCCCTAGAGCTATTGTTGGGCCCTGAAGCCCTTAATGTATTCCTCTCTGGGGAGAAATAAATTTTCACTTCATGAGACTAGGTTATACAATTGCTGAAGCTTTCTCTTTCCTTTTGAGACACGGTCTCACTATATAGTTTAGGATGATCTTGAACTTACTGTGTAGCCCAGGCTGGCCTCAAACTCATGATCCTCTTGCTCAGCTTCCTAAGTCCTGGGATTATAAGCATGTGCTACTATGCCCAGTTATTGAGGATTTATTTTATTTTATATCTCCTTTTATCCTTGCATTAAACTTCTATTATTTAAGCTAACCTGAGCACATCAGGGTATTTGCATTTTATTCTTATTTTTATTAATCAGGAAGCAGAAGATTAGATCTGTTTAAAGAGAAAAACTGAGAGTTTGATTTAGCTTTGTACATGTGGACTTTCTCCAGGGTGAACCTAAAGGTCTTGGGCAGGTTTCTGTGTAGTTCAGGGAAGAATCATATGGTGATGAGGGTGGTAGAAGTGGTTGGTTCGTTCTAATAAGCAGAGTGGGGCTTGTTTACAAATCATTGCTTTTTGATGGTGTACAAATTGAGCTCATGACTTAAAGGTCTTATGGATCAAAACTGATCAAAATCATCCATAACTAGTATTGTTCACCTAAGGCCACTTATGCTCCAACAGTGCTGCTTCAAAAGAAGACAGTTGTTTGGAGTGGGAGAGATGGCTTTTTAACTCAGCATGCAATGATGTGTAATAGATGTGCAAAAACATTTTTTTACTGGACCTTTAAAAACAAATACTTTATTTTAAAAGCTAGGAATCCTAGGCCTATGTTATAACCAACAAAGATTAAAAAAAAACTGGAGGCAAATCTAAACTTGCAGGGGGGAAAATATTGAGACACAAGGAAATAGTGATAAATCATTGATTTCTTAATATCCTTGCGTCATTCAGAAAATTATGCTAAAGACAGCTTAGAGACAAGTCCGCACATTCCCCTTTCCTCGGGCAAGGGTGAAGTTGCATCACAGGCATCTGTCCTTCTTTAGGAGTTGCCTTTTTGGTTGTCAAGGACAACGCTCTTGTAAATAATCTAGATCATGCCTGTCACATTTTTTGAGATGACTAGTAGTCTGTGTAGTTTCTTGTACCTCGCTGGTAGCCATTTATAAGACTGGGATTTCTTGGTATCATCTAGACAGTCACGATGCTGTCTCCCGATGTTCTAATTATGAATGAATACCCTAGGACAGTTCTACACAGTCCCCTAAAATAGGTCCAATCACCTAATCTTCACATTTAATTCTGTGATGTCCTTATACAAGAAATCCTGGCAAATTCTGCTTTACTTTTGTCCTGAAGGTATTTTGACAAGATTGAAATCAATAAAGGGGAATAGAAACCAAAATCTTATGTAAGGGAAAACTAAAATTGGTATAAGGGACTTGCAAGCTGGGGTTTTCTAGATTCTCTTTTTAGTGACTCTTTTTAAAAGATGAGTAAAAGGACAAAATTAATTCATGTATCAGAAGTAATGGGTAGGCTCTTATGTTATTCAAGAATGACATTTAGGAAGAGTGTATCATATAAATACATTGACAATGATGAAGTTTCTTGTTGACTATTCAGGAAATAATGCCCTGGATAGCTGTAACAGAGCTCAGGACATGCCCTGTTTTCTGGACATCAATATAAAATAGAGCCATCAGTTCAAATGGTCTTTAATACCTATTGGTCATTATATAACAACACGTGAATTCTTTGGAATATTACAAATCATATACAGAAGAAACTTTGCAGAGGTTTTTCTGTTTATCAGCTACTCTAAAAATTTGTGTAATATTTAGTCACAAATCAGAAAGAAACTTTTTGGAACTATCAAAAAAATTTGACAGTGTGCTAGAGAAAAGTGAGTTATACTTTTATGTAAACTATTATAAAATTGTCATATGAAATGATAATAATGAGAAAACATATAAGCAAAAATGTGGGGAAATATCTTAAAGGGGCACTCCATTCATGTAAATGTTGTGTTATTTTTCTGGATTTTTTGATGTCTGTGGTATTTGCCATCTTTCAAAAATTCATAATTAATTAGAATTTTTATCATTCTAAATAGAAATTCAAGATCGTCATTCATCTCATAGCCATGGTTTTCAAGAGGTCTCTAAAACTGTGTGAGCTTCAGGCACAAAAGTCGGATCCACCCCTGAGTTCACGAGAGTGCCTGTTTCCACATGCCCTTGCCAATGCAAGGTAGCATTAAAACCTTTTATAGGCTTGCCAATCTGATAACTTATGGCATATCTTTGTTGTTTTAATTTATATTTCTTTAATTAGGAGTTAAGGTGAGTATTTTGTATGATTATTTTCTGTAGAGCTGCCTTTCATTATCTTTGCCTATTAGTTGCCTTTTAAAAAAAGTCACCTGTGACAGTTTTGGGTATAGCAGTTATCCCTATGTCTGTCACTAGCACTGAATCATTTTCTCCAATTATTTGTTACTCCTTTGACTTCACTAATGGTGTAATTTTTCTCTCTCATTGAAGAACAATTAATTTTTATTAGATTTATGAATCAGAATTTTGTAAACAGTTTTACATACAATACTTTGAGGCTTAGCTAAAGTTTGACTCAACTAGACAAATGAGATTAGTACAACTGAAGAAGAATAAGAAACCTGGATACTCTGACTTTCTCCAAATTAAAGAAATGGTGAAATGTTTTTTCCACAGAAGTCAAGAATTCTGTTTCTTTCTCTTTCCTTTCCTCTAAAGGCCAAGTTACTTTGCAATTGGAATTGTTAAGCAAAGAGAGCCAACCTTCAGATCTTGTGGTTTCATTGTGGAGACGTGACTGAAAGTGTAAACCTAAACTGTATAGGTTGCTGTCCTCTAGCAGGTAGTGTCCTTGGGTTTGTTCTTCCAGCTTGGCATATGCAAAAGTCACTTCTCCAAGCTCTTAGGTCTGTACACATTTTGATGAATCAACTCTGCCAACCTCACACAAAAGACAAGGGTGCACTACATAAAAACCCATTCTGTTCATTCTACAACCTCCCCCAAGGCAACAAACCTTGTTTCTTACTTGGCTGTTCACTTATTTCTGACTTTTTAGGCCCCCTTCAAATGTTGTATCCAGCAAGCCTTCTTAGACCTCTACAATCTCATAGATGTTTTCATGACAGTTGGTTTACAATATTTTTACAACACTTAAAATATACTATTATGTAATAATGCATATATGCATATTTCTTCTACATTTGACCAGACACTTCTTTTATAGAGGAATGAATCTTTATGTTTTAAATACACAGAACTCAGCATAGAGCTTGACACATAGTAGATGCTCAAGACACTTTTGTGGAGTGTACATAAAGTTTATAAACATGGTTTAAAGGGAGGGTAAAGTACTATACCCACACCTTCAAAAGCTTATTCAAGGTGAACCCATAATATAAAAAATAGAAATGTGGATAACTGACAAAATTGGGCATTCTATTGAGTAGGCATAAACAGTGCACCATGGGGCATTTGTTCTTAGAATTCTTAGCTCCTGTGCTTTGTGGCTGAGCTTATGCCCATGTCCACTCTCAAGAGCCAAGAGCACCGTTGAGGCAGTCTGGAGACATCGTCTTGCTTCACCCTAAATGGGTCAGCACATTCACTCCATATTACCACACTTCAGAAAGTGAAAACTGCTCACATCTACAGTGAGGCATGATCTGGTTGCTAAAATGATAGAACGCTTACGTTCGTAAATACTCATCTGTGTAATTATACCTAATAGGCATTTTGGACAAAGGCTTCAAAGCCTTTGAAAATAAATGATGTGGTCTGGTAGAAGGAAGGAGATCCTTGGGTTACTACTGTGCCACATGCTTTGGTATCCTCCCACCTGTTTCTTATATGCTACACAGTTTCCCAATAACAGTGATCTTTTGAAGAGTAATTGTCTCGTTCATCCTTTCTAAAATATAGCAGCGTTGAGAAAGTGAAAATAGCACAGCATTTGCTAGGTTCTAGGTCCGTGCTCTAAGAGATGTTATTGAAGGCAACAAATTACTGATTCCAGAAAGACAGCAAATAACCTTACACCCCACCACAAATCATCTTCAAAAAGGTCAGGACAGATAAACACTCATCCAGAGTCTTTAGTGACATCAAATGAATTGATCCAATCCTTATTTTTTGATCATTTATCATTCACTTGGGAAAATGAGTCCCAAATGACTGGTTAAAATGCATTTGACCTTTAGCAGTAAAGACAAATAATTCATTCATGTGGAATAGATAACTCTGTAAGAAGATTCTAATGGTTTGGATTCTTTCTTGAAACTCAACCCCAGCAAAGTCTCTCTAACAAGTCTGACAGTTCTATTTGGAGTTAGTTATATTGGTTCTGTTCTTTATCTTCTATTTACTTAAATATACTACAGGTTAAAACTATCTATGGAATTTGGCATGGGTTCAAATACCACAAGGATATCGCTGGATAAAAACCCTGAAAGACATTACTGGCACATTTCAGAAACTTAAAAACAGACATAAATTTAATGCCTAGGTGACACTGGCTGTATATAACATCTTTGCAACAACGCACTGTACGATCAGCTTCCAAATGACCCAGCTGTGCTATATCCTCGCTGAGAACCAGGGATATTAGCTTACCTTACCAACATCACATAACAGCTGAAATCCAAATCCAAATTGGTCATGCCCTTTCCACTAAACTGGCTTCATTAAGGGCTGGTGGCAGGGCTCAGGTCCTGCTACACACATCAGACTGGTGAGTCCTTCGCAGTGCACTCGCTCCTCTCACCTGTGGCTGTTCTTGCAAGGCTACTCCGTGAACACCATGTCTGCTTGATCTTGTCTCGGCAGCAGTGTGGCACCAACTGAGGTCCAGGGTAGGACTTGTCCCCGTATCTTTCTAGCTTTTCATACTCTTTTTATATTCCCCTTCGTTCATTCTTTAGTCCTCCACTAGTTAACCAGTAGGCACATTTCTCACGTTTTCCTTAACTACATCCTCAATTTCCCTCTTGTTTTCAAGCTTTTCTAGTTCATTTGAAACATAACAGAGTTGAGGCACAACTCTGTGCCTGGCATGGTGGCCCATGCCTGTCATCCCAGCACTCAGCAGGGCTGAGGCAGGAGGACTGAAGGTTCAGGCCCAAAAGAGGTAATCTGGTGATTTAATGAGACTCTGTCTCAAAATAGAAAAAATTTAAAAAGGAGTGGAGCTGTAGCTCAGCGCAATCACTGGGTTCTGTAAGCACAAAAACCAAAACCAAACCCAAAACCCAATCAAACCAAACCAAAAAGCCTTCTCCTATAAATTCTATTTCTTCTAGTTTAATTTGTTAAGAGTTTTCTTAATTATGATTTAGAAATGTAAGAAGTAAATATGCATCTAAAACCAAGGGGCCTTAACACTCCAGGCTCTGAAATCACTCCATGGACTCTTACCACCAGGTCCCCAATTTCTAATTGTCCTTCTTCAAGCACAGTATTTCTTTTTTTTTTTTAAATTTTTTTTATTTTAACATTTGTGTGTGTGTGTGTGTGTGTGTGTGTGGCCAGCTCAGCCCACCAGGGGGCGGGGCTGGCTGGCATGTGGTGCTGGGGGATTGAACCGTGGTCCCTGGGCTTTGCCAAGCTTGTTCCAAGTAGATGCTTTAGACCACTGAGCCATCTCTCCAGCCCCCAAGCACAGTATTTCTAAGCAAAACAAAACAAAACAAAACAAGCTAAAAATTAATTAAAAATTAATTTTAATTAAAAATCCAGCTAAAATCTTCAAAATCTTAAATTATTATTTCACTATTTTTTTCATTTCTATTTCATTTTAAATGAAGATGTACTTAGAGTAGACAAGGTAACAATTTAGTGTTTCTTTTCTTTTTCGTTTTCCGTTTTGTGCAGGCTCTCACTATGTACCTTGGACTTGTAATGATTCTCCTGTTTTCATCCTCCCCAGTCCTGGGATTACAGGTGTGCACCACCACGCCTGGACGCCGTTGCTGGCTCAGCTCGCCCACGGGTAGGACCAGCGTGGCATGTGGTACCAGGGATCAAACCCCAGTCCCTGTGTTTGCTTAGTCCACTGAGCTATCTCACCAGCCCTAAGATATCATTTTAAATGCAGCTTTTGATATGACTGCTTTCTAACATTGTTTCTTAGGGAAAGTGTAATGTGGTTTCAAATAACCAGCTGACACATTAAACTAAAGAGACTGCTTTTCAGAACTTTGCTTAATGAAGAAGCACACTTTCATCATTTCCTATGGATGATCAATTTTCCTGTGAGAGTTCTCACATGCCACAACACCCAGTCTCTGTGGCTGGCTCAGCATGCCTAGGGGCAGGGCCGGTGTGGCCTGTGGTGCCCAGATCAAACCCCATTCCCAGTGCTTGGTGCTTGCCTAAGCAGGCACTTAGTCCACTGAACTGTCTGGCTGGCCCTTGCTCCTCCAGTTTCTGACAAAGGAGACCTGGTTGGGAAAGGTTGAGGATTCACATAAAGGAGGCCATGACCTGATTTTCAAAGCTAAATTTTTGATGTTCAATTGCTTAATCTGAATCTTTTTCCTTTTCCTGGTACTGGTAATCAAACTCTGATACATGTCCCTGAT
>NW_004524697.1:8692768-8708402 GCF_000260255.1 Octodon degus
ATATATATATATATAATTTGACCAGATATATACTGAGAAGAAAAAAATATTGCCTTTAATGAGGACAGAAAGGGGAGGGGAACTGGACTGAATAGTCCACTATGTTTGAAGGAATCCAAGAGCCTTTATCAGTGTTAAAGAAAAGGTTACTAACAGAGATGAGAATTTAAGAAAACAGAGAGGGAAAACCTCATGGAAGAATTAAATTAAATTCACCTTACACATTTATAAATATATTACCATTATTTTAAAAAATCCAACAGAGCCTACAAATTATATAAGGGAAGATGATTTTTTGGGGGGGAGTCAACCATAGTCATTTTATTGTGTTGCATATCATTCTGTTTCTTATAACCATTTTTTCATAGTTGAATAGTCTTTAAAAGAGGGGACCAATTATATTATATTTTAGTCAATGTTAAATTTCAGAAGCAAAGCTTTGATTCACATGATTATCTAGCATGGTTCTAGACAGATAGGTGTCTTCAAATTTTTTATAGTAGGGATCTGTCAGGACAGTGACCTAGATTTCTCTTCAAGTTGGGTCCTGTACAACATAATAGCACTATTCTTTATAGCTTGGCTTCTCAACAGATTAGGCAAAGAGGAGCTTTTTTTTAATGTTACAAATTACTACCTTAATAAGAGTGATATGAAATTTAAGGAATATGCTGTCCTAGATGAAGAGCTAATGTCAAATGCCCAAATCAAATAAAGGATTTTTTTTCCTGCGATTTGTTGTTTCCATGCAGTAGAAATTATGATTATGATTATGATTATTTAATTTTATGTATTTGATACAGGGTCTCACTACGCAGCTCAGACTCATAGTGAGCCTCTTGTCTCAGTGCTGGGATTACAGGCTACCATGCTCATTATTGGTGTTCGGGTAGGCAGGCCTGGGGCAGGGCTGGCATGGCATGTGTGACTGGGGATCAAACCCAAGTCCTTGCTCTTACCAGGCAGGCTCTTAGTCCTCTGAGCTAACTCCTTGGTCCAAGAATTTTAGAAAAAAATTAATTTATTAAATTTTATATTTATTCTTTAATGAGGAACATCTTAATATGGCTTAACTAGTTTTGGGGTCTTCAAAAAAAAGCCCCACAAAAACGTACACTCCCGTAAGGTTTAGGTTTTGAATAAAATATCTCTTGCTTTCATGATAATGTCATTGTTTTCCTCTATGAATTTAGTCTCATATACTTCTTATGATACTTTTAGGTCTCTGCCTTATGAAATATTCTAGCTCTAAAGGTCCTTTATATTACTCAGAGTATGGATCAGTTCATTCATCTATAACATTTAAATGAGTTATTTTAGGATGATAATATTTTTGTTAAAGTCTCATCTCTTATTTCCTTTTTTGAAAAAAAATCATTCAATTTGTGATTAATCCAACTTGATCATGATTAAATTAAGAATAGCATATATGGTCATTATCATAAAATATCTAAGATCTTCCTTTAGGAAAGAATTCTAACAACATTTCAGGTCATGAATATTATACCAAAAATTCACCATGTTTTACAAGTTCTCAAAGCGTAGTTTAAAATATATATCAGTATCATACAGAAATATAATTATTCTTACATAAAGTTTGAGTTGAGTGAATTTTTCAGATTATACTCAGGGATGAAAATGAGATTTTCATGACAAGTTGTTTGTAGTAATGATTGGAAAGAATCTATAGTGATAAAATGGGGGCTACTTTTTTATTGAATGTCGCCTATGTACCAGCTATACTGTATACCTACATGTCTGATTCTCACACTAAATTGCAAGAAGATATTGTATTCTCATTTTCAAAAATAAGAAATCCAGGCTTGAGGGTTTAAGGACCTATTCAGGGTTAAATGACAACATCAGCCTTCCTGGGATTTGAACCTATCACCTTACTACAAAACTGCGTTCTGTACCTCATCATACAGACTCACAGCATGACTGAAATCTCTCTGGCACCAAGAGGCAGTTGTATATCTCCCCTGGCAAGCAGCTGAGAGGTCTGAGATAATGTAATAGAAAGTAGTACTTTCTGGGTCGCCATCTGAATAAAAAGTGGATACTTTTCATCATCTACTTCAGACCCCTGTTCACTCCGCGAAGTTCTGTACAGTTGAGCTGAGAGCTTTCATGTTACAAATTGGGTCAGTTATTACTGAGACGCTACTGTGTGTCCTGGTTGTCTCCTAGGAGCCCAGATCATCTCTATCATAGCTTTCTGATGCTGTAGTATTATAACCAGGAATCATTCCTACTCTTACTGCAATAACAGAATTTTAAATGAGGAGATGTCCAAGTACTTAAAAAGCACTAAGTGGGCAGGCAAGATAGCTCAGCAGTCTAAAGTGCCACTTAGGCAAGTTTAGACAGGTGTAGGGGACCACGCAGCACCCTGCCCTCAGGGAGCTGGCGAAGAAAACAAAACAAAATAAAACAACCCCAAAACAAACAAACAAAAACAAACAAAACCTAAAAGGAAGCACTAAACATTTGATTATTAAGTAGGTAACATAAATAGAAGTGAGTTAATGCCGCACCAATCTTTAAACAATTGTAAAAAATAAAGTCAATGTTAACTCTGAATTCTGATGCTATTTTAGTAGTCCTAAGTGGTCTTGGAGTTTTCCTGAGGAAGAGAATCACATGCTAAAAAAATATGTAGACGCTCATTGAGAAGTCAGCTGATGCTATTTCAGAATAACTTGGAGTTGAGTGTGCTACTCCTAGAGGCTTTGGCAAATGCTTTTATAGGACATTTGGTACAATTGAACTTTTTAAAAGATTGATAAACTCCTGGGATGTATGTTTTGACTGACACAGCACCAATCAGAGGCGGCACGTGCTTCCGCTGAATGGCAACCGAAGGGTAGCCAGAGAAAAAGCGTCGACTGGGAATACTTAGAAAACCTCAAGAAATTAAGGCTCGATTCTGCCAGTTGCAAGTGGGGCTTAGCTAATATCTGAATTGCAATATAGCTTAGCCAGTATACCTCTCATCCTTAATAACTGCCTGAATTTCTTTTCATTATTTTTAATTCAAAGTGTCAGCTCTGGGTGGAAGTTTTCACCTTGTTCTCCTTTCTCTTGAGTTTTCAAATATAAAAGTTTCCTCCCCTCCCCTCCCCTCCCCTCCCTCTCCTCTTCCCTCCCCTTCTCTCCCTCACTCCCCTACCCTGAGGTAAGAGTAGTACTAGACTGATTACCCCAGGAAAGGCCTCTCAGCTGTCTTTTGAACCTTTTGACTGCAAACATAAACACTGGTAAGTCACAAGAGGAAATGGTAACGAATTGCCTTTAAAAGATGACTCAGAATTCTGACTCAGAGGGATTTGGGCCAGTTTCTGATCTCATCCTGGAGCGTCCTGCAGCACCTGGGCTTTCCTTGGAGGTCTCCTACCCAGACCAGGGCTTAGGCACACCTGTCTGCCCCTGCAGGGAGAAGCCGACAAGAAACTCGCCTGCAGTGGAATGTAGGTCCTCCTACTAGATCAGATGTGGATCCAAGTGATAAGTTTTCTAGAAGTATTACCATACATTTCAATCATAAACGACAAACTATGGCACTCTGAAGCACTTAAAAAAGAATGCAAATATTCTCTGTTCAGGAAATCAGCTCTGAAGAACCAATGTTTGTGCTTGACAATAGCTTGTTTCACTATAGAAATGCTCTGCTACCTGATATTTTACAGAAATTCTTGCTTTAAGTTTTGACTTAAACATAAAAGCTCACTGTCAACAGATGAGTGTTCTACTAATTAAAAAATTCACTTCAACTCAGGTTCAATCTCATAATCCATAGAAGGCAATACTTGAAAGAAAAAAAATAGGCAATAGGAAAGTTATTTTCTTTAAAAGGGCTTCTAATAAAGGTTGGAAAAGGTTATTTTAAAAAACCCTTCTTTCTACATTAAAAAAAATTTTGAACTTTGTGAAGTAACCAAAAAGAATTACCACCCAAGGCTGCATAAGAACAATCTGATGCTACTTCTTTTTCTCCCTAAAAGTTGCAGACAATCCATTTGGGATTGCCGAGTTGAACATGACACTTTAAAATGTTCCTGTTTTTGTTTGTTCCTGTTTTTTTCCTACCCCCTTGAAGACTAAGGATAATTGGTCCCTTTCCTAACTTGAGGAATTCAGCTCCAGGGAATTCTACCAATCTAAATTCCCAGGTTGATCAATGATCCTGGTAGGAATCTAAGCATAGAATCAGAAGAAAAAAGAAAAATGATCAGTGACTCAGAATTGCACAAGCTTCTGAGATCACCACTGATAGGAGCAGACGATTCACAGCATTCCCAGACTGCACAGACGGACCCAAATCCAACAGAGGCGGTTAACATCAGGTTCACCTTAGGAGTGACTCAACTGAGTTTCTACTTAAATGACTCTGGCCCTGGCAAAGGCAGCAGGAAATGAGGTTTTCATGCTAGTCCTCCCAGTCTTATCTCCTACCCACATTTCTCTCCCACTTGCAGTCCTTACCTTCCCTTAAGCCTCTGCTCACGCACCTTTTCTGTGCTCTCCAGAATCTTTTCATGAGTCATCTGAGTACTGCTAGGGCAAGGAGTGTCTGTTCGTTGGTGACTGAGCACTCTCCTAACTTAGGGTTACAGATGCCTGTCTTGGGGGAAATAAGAGGAAGGAGTGAAATCCTTACTCTTCCACACACCCTGGGGGAGGTAGAATAGGGAAGAAACCAGCTGGCAAACATTAGTCTTAAGCATGTGCAGTGCAATGCAGTTTGAAAAGAAAAAATGGAAAAGTTGGATGGTGTTGGCAACACTGTCCTCCCTGAGCCCCTTGGGCCCATTTTCCCCAACACCAAAGCCTTGATGGGTGTAAGTCCCTGGCAGGGGCAGCCTTTCTAGTGGCATCTGGTGAACTGTCTACTGCTACTGAGTGATGTAAGCTATTCCTTTTCTCACAGGACAAGAAAATATTGTTGTACAAATTTTCTCCCTTGGTGACATACTTTCGTGACCCTTGAATTTTTACAAACCCCTATGCTTTGTTTTGTTGAGACACAGTTCTACTTGCAGTTCAGGCTGGCCTTGAACTCACTATGTGTCCCTGAACTCCAGTGATCCTCTGGCATCAGCTCCAGAGCCTTAAAATTACAGACACGTGCCACACACCTGTCAACCTGTAGACTCTTGAGGACCTTTCCAGCTGCTATTGTCTATTAGCTTAGCAGACTATTGCTTATAGTAACGTGACAGCCTCCTCAACCTGGGTACCACTGACATGTGGGGAGGCAGATATTGTTCTAGGAGTACTAGTCAGTGCTTTATAGTGTTTTGACAATGTCACTGGCCCCTGCTTGCTAGACACTGGTAGTACAACCACATTATCACCAGACACTTGTCTTCCGGGAGGTCAATGAGAAGAAACGCTCCATGCAGTCATTTCCAAGATGCCAGATTATTGCTTTTCACTCAGTTCCACATCCCAAGATATCCTAGTGAGAATATCTTCGTCCCAAGGAAACATTTGACTTTTGTTAAGGAAATCCAGGAGAACATATTTTTAAATTCAACAACATACTTAATGGAGAATTACAAAGTCTGATAATTTGGTGTGGGAAAGTTTTAAACATTCCAAGTGTTTAAATTAGACTAATATTGTATTCTAAAACATGACGTCTTCAACCCAGGAAAAAATAAACTACTATTGTGAGCATTGAGTAAGCTGAGAATCAGAAATTGTGTTGTAATTCAAACCCAGCGCTGGCTTCTGAGTCATGCTTGGAAACTGATTCAGCTTATGTTTTGAGCTTTGCAAAGCCTAGATCTTTGGCCATCTCAGTTTTACTAGTCCAAAGGAAATGCAGAGGCTTTGCCTTTGATCTGCCTTCCCACAAGTCCTAAATTATCAACCATTGCCAAGATAATTAGGGTCAGCATCAGACAATGATTAATTGTTGGTGAAGGAATCTCCAACTGACACTGAACTGTGAGAAATAATGATATGCCTTTTGTTAACTATATTTGTGTGAAATTAATGTTTTTAAAATATATTCATGTTCTTCAGATTGGAGTTGCTACACAAATTAGGGATATTTCCAGTCTCTAGTGATTTGCCATGAGTTTGGGGGAACACTGGGGATCCTAGCTTTCTTTATTTCTGAGTTGTAAGTAGTATTCTGACAACCATGACCTGGGTAGAAAACCATGTGCTTTCAGATCTGTTGAGGACTAGGAGAAATAATATGATAGACAGTAGCTACTAGATATTAAAGCACTCAGAACTCTGGCTAAATCAAACATTTTCAGGAACACGTCTTCCCCATTGCAAAGAAAGCTACCAGAATGCACTCTACGTAGTAACGCTTAGCTGATGGCTTTAGTGCAGAGAGCTCCACAGTGGTTCACACTGTGTACGGTGTTTCATACTGAGCAGCTTATGGAACCAAGGCCACTTTCCTCACATTCTACCCGTTTAAAAAGGCCCCCAGAGTCCATGTTCTACAGTATGTCACCATGTGATGAATTATGAGTCTGGTCTCTTGAGAGTTTTAAGAAGACTCCACACATTCAGTCTTACATTGTCCTGGAGATTCGGCTCACAGCAGTAGTGGGAAGGCCACCGCTTCCCCCAGGCTGGAGCTTTGGAACAGGTACTGTGTCCACATACTCCCTCAGCTGGTGTCTCAGAAAACAGCACACTGCTCATCAGTCTGGCTTTGACTTCTCAGCATGGAAGGCCTGGGACAGGGACACGCGAGTGCCTGTCCTGAGGACGGGATTCCCTGTCTTCCTTTCTTTTCTATCACAGAGTACTTTTGTGGGTAGTGATTTTTTGCATAGAGGAACCATGGGATAGAACTTACATCAACTTCACAATGAAGCCTCCAAAGGTCAGGTTAGTTGTTGGGGAGGGGGGCTTCAAATCTCTTTTCTGGAATGGCACAAACCACCTCAACTTTTTTGGATGGTAGAACAAACCATAGAACCACCGAAGTCACACTGCTCATCATGCCTCTGATGTTCTTCTCTCTGAAATGGGTGAATCATCTCTCATTCCTTTCTCCTCTCCTATTGTGACGTAGGTACACAGAGGAGTCTCACGTGCATGTATGTATATGCACTTATGTATCCAATTATACACACATAACCCACAAGGACATTGTAAGAATTGAGCTAGACGATGGGTATGAAACCACTTGGAAAGGTACAATGTGCTATGAACTCAAAACTACTATTTTTATTTTGTATCATGGATGGTATGCGCTGTAGTCACTACATATTTAAGTGTCATCTCAATGCCCTGGGAATGTATTACCAAATACAAACATCTTCTAAAGCAAATATATTTTCTATTTTCTTGTCAATTGGAATTCCTGTTATATTAGTTAATTGGAAATTTTGTCATAAGAAGCTGTTTACAATTGTATCAAATTAGTATACATAGCTAATGGGTACTCTGGTAGATATTCCAAATAAATGTATTCTTTCTTCGCTGATGTGCGTGGGTACTTTATGGAAGGAATATTTTGCCTACCACTCTAACCTTAGAATCTGGCCCAGAGTAAATGTTTATGAGATGGAGTAAATGGAAGTACACATTATATAACAACTTTCCATCAAGCAGTCTTCGACTCTATCCATAATTTCAGCCATCGGAGAATTTTCTGTCACACATGGTTCACATTTGAATGTTCATAGTCAGAAACACAGCTGGGTGAAACTAAAGTTTACTTATTTTTGGATGGCAGAAACAAACCACAGATTGAAATGGAAGACATTTAAATAGCGTTTCTGACATGGTTGGTGATTAAGAAAGAAAGCAATTCTTTAGATGCTTTAAAAATAACACTTACTTTATGGATCCCGCTTTTCATTAAGCAAGCCACACAAATTAAGACTGTTAACACATATTCTAATGAAGGAGTAAGTAGAAATCTAAATGAAAAGGTGACACAATGCCAAATAATTATTTTTGATTAGGGTCCAAGAAAGATGATTCATGAAAATATTTCTTTAAAATTGTATTTGCTTCATGCCAGGGACAGTAAAGATATCGTTATGCCTCTTTTCTGTCTTTGTTAGTGTTTCAAATTAACCTGCTTATGAATATATAGTGGTTTGGCAGATGGAGGCCTGCAACACATGGAAAGCAGAATTTATTAATTTTTAACTTTAAATTAGACTTGAAGAGGTGAACAGTTGAGGGCCTTAAAGTGCTATATGTGCCACCAATAGGTTTCACAGGATGTCTACATGCAGTGATTTCAGGCTATGCAAAGCCAAAGTGATTTGTTACATGCACGGATGCAATTTGATATTCATTTGGTGCTCCCTTTGTGCACCCATTCTGTTCAGCATGCTACAGGCTGCCCAGTACCTTCTGTGCACAGCGCTTCATGCTTCTTAGTTGAGTGATGAAAAATTTGAGGCACTGCAAGCTGGAACGAGCACCTGCTAAGCCTGGTACAGACAGAAGTACATCTTTAGGTGCTGGGACCTTCAATTTCACTTTTTTCTAATGTGTTTTCCTAACATAGCACAAGGAAATAAGTCTCTGTATTTATTTTAATTTTGTATATATCCTACTTGTTTTTTCTCTTGTTCCTGAAAGCTATAGGAAATGTACATTAAAGCTGAAGTATAGAAGAGAGCTAAAATCTTGTCAAGAAGAAGACATGAGAAAGGGTATTAATAAATATACTGTTTACTCTTTCATTCTATTAACTCTAGTCATTTGCTTTCAGTGAGTGGTAAAATCCTGGAGCCAGGGAGTCTGACCGCCTAGTTAGGAGTGAGAAGTTTTCCATGTGCCAGGCACTGGCTGAGGGTAGAAGCAACAATGCGTAAGCTATATTTTCCCTCAAAAAGAATAGCAAATCAAATTCAACTACATGCCAAAAGAATCATATACCATGATCAAGTGGAATTTATCCCTGCAAGACAAAAATGATTTGATATAGGCAAATCCGCAAACATGTTACACTACATTTACAGAAAGATGGATTAAAATCCATATGAGCCTTATAACAAATGCAGAAAAAGCTTTTGACAAAGTGTAACATTCTTTTTAGATAACAACTCTCAAAATCTTAGGTGGAGAAGGACTGTATCTTAATATAATAAAGGGTACATGCGAAAAGTCAACAACTAACGTACTGTGAGAGATGAAAGCTGATCCTCAAAGACCAAAAAAAAAAAAAAAAAAAAAAAAAAACATGGGTTGTCATTCTTGTCACCTGTTTCCAATACATAGTTGGAAGTCTTAGAGGAATTAGGCAACAAAAAGAAGTAAAAGGCATCAAATAAGAAAGAGACTCAGAGAGAGATTATCTGTTTATAAGTGATATGAAATCATATATAGAAAATTCCAAAAACTCTACAAAGAAAGCACTGGGATAAATAAATTCCATAAAGTCGTAGGACATCAAATCAACCAAGAAAAGTTAGTTGTGTTTCTAAATACTAACAGTGAACTTATCGCCCAAAAGATTAAGGAAGCAATCATATTTACAATAGCATCAAAAAGAATATAATGCTTAGAAATAAATTTAACTAATAAGGAGGAAGATTTAATAGAAAACTGAAAACATTGATGAAAGATATTGAAAAAGATATAAATAAAAGGATCTGAAGAAACAATACTGTTAGAATGTCCATCTATTTAAAAATTTGTATGAATTTCTATAATACCTGTCAAAAGCCCAGTGGCATTTTTATATAAATAAGAAATAATCTTAAAATTCATATAGAATCACAAAAAGAATCTGAATAGCTAAAACAATTCCTATCTGTACTCTTCTTGTTACTGAGGACTAATCACCCATAACTTGAGGGAGGGAAAGCTTATTTTGGCTCAGTTTGTAGAACTTCCAGGCTTCAGTTGAGGACCCCAAGGAAGAGCGGTATTGTAGAGGGGCTTCACAGAGGAGAATGGCACATGGCATGGCAGGAAGGCACAGAGGGAGTGAGGGGGGCTCTACCTTCCAATTCAGCTATAAACTCATCAGTGGACTAATCCACAGATGGATGTCACTAAGCAACTGCCTCCCCAAACCCTCTCTTTTGAGGGCATGAGACTTCCCAGGGGTGGCTAGATAGAACCATAACAAATCCTGAGCAAGAATAATGACAGAGGCCTCATACTACTTGATTTCAAAATATGTTATAAAGCTACTATAATTAAAATAGTACGATATGTCCTAGAAAGAAATACGTAGACCAGTGAAGTAGAATAAAGATCCCAGAAATAAGCCCCCCTATACTTTGCTAACTCATCTCTGAGAAAAGTGCTAATATTATGTAACAGAGCAGGCTCTGTAGCATATGCTGCTTGGACAGCTGTACATCTGTCTGCACAGTGAAAGTGGATCCTTATCTCACATATCATATAAAAAGTCAACTCAAAATAGATTAAAACTTCACAAAAGATCTGAAAGTATAAGACCCCTCGAAGGAAGCAGAAAAAGACACTTGACATTGGTCTAGGCAATGATATAAATTCAAAGTCATGGACAATAAAGGCAAAAATAGAAAAATGGGGTTGCGTTAAGCTAAGTGCACTTCTGCACTGCACAAAGCAGTCAACAGAGTAGAGAGATAACATTTATAGTGGGAAAAACCTTGCAGACCATACATCTGATAAGAGGTTAATATCTGTAACATATATAGAATGCAAAACAACTCAATTGCAAACAAACAAACCCAGAGTACTTAAAAATTCAGCAAAATACTTGAACAGTCATTTCTCCAAAGACAAACAAATGGCCAAACAGTATGAGGCTTGCTCAAGATCACTCATCACTGGAAAAGTGTAAGTCTAAACAACAATGAAGTTATCACCTCCCACCTGTAGGAATACCCAGAAAACAAAGGATAAATGATGAGCGTGTGGAAACATGAACTCTTGTCCACCTTGGCTGGCATGTAAATTCATACCACTATATGGAAAATGATGTAGAGGTTCTTCAAAAATTAAAAAGTAGAACTACTATTGGATCTAATAATTTCCCTTGTAGGTGTATATACTCACCTGCACCAGGATCTTAAGGGAAATGGAATCAAGATCCTGAAAAAACATACCCCCAGCCACGTGTGCATTGCATCATGAAGACAAGCACGGCCTGCAACATACACTAAGTGACAAAACTGCTTAGCAACACAGGTCTCAGAAGGCATCCTCCAGTTGCAAGGTGACGTACAATACAGATGACCCCAAGATGATTGCAATGTTTCAACTTGCGATTGTTTTAAAGGACATTTATGAGCAATGTGATTCAGTAGAAACTGTGCTTGAATTTTGAATTTTGCCCATTTCCCAGGCTGGTTATATGTGGTGTCTTTTTTGATACCAGGAGCAGCAAAGAGCCACAGATCCCAGGAAGTCATTTGACTAAAAGAGTATGAGGCGTATAGCTGGTCGGATAGGTCAGTGGATTACAGTGCCTGCTTAGGCAGACGCAGGAGCCAGGGGTTCACTCTCTGGGCCTGCCGTGCCGGCCTCGCCACTGGGGCATGCTGAGTCTGATCTAGTAGTGAGACCCTGAACACTTGATAGACCCTTCCCTAAAATACAGAAAAAAAAAAAAAGAATATGAGGAGTGATCAAAGTATATGGTGAATGATTAAAAATTACTATGGGAAAGGACACATTACCATTAAACCTCCTCGAAAACTCCCCCTCGCTTTGCACACACTTATACCATCATTCTCTCTGAAGCTGCTCTGGATATCCTCTTTCATGAGTGTCTAGAAGTTGTGATCAAAACTACTTGGTGCTGCATAACTTGTGGCTCTTCCTCAAAGTTAAAACAATCATAAAGTAAACTTTTGAGGTGGCTGTGGCAGAATAAATGTGACAAATGTGTTTAAAGCAAGGGAGATTATTTTGATGAGATTAATGACTGTGTCTTTTAATGTGATACATTTTTAAAATTCAAACATTCACCATAGTCTTTTCTTTATTTTTTTTATTTTTTTTATTTTTAGGGAAGGGTCTACAGGGTGTTCAGGGTCTCACTACTTACTAGATCTGACTAGTAGTGACCTGCCTGTTTACAGCCTCCCAAGAGCTGGGATTACAGGTGTGCACCACCATGCCCAGTCTCAATTGCCATCTCAGCATGCCCTGGGGGTGAGGCCAGCGCAGCACGCCTGGGGTTCAAACCCCCAGCCCCTGCACCTGCTTGCAAGCACTTTAATTCACTGAGTTATTTAGCTGGCCCTCACCATAGTTTTTGATCACATCTTAAAACCATAGTTACAGAGTACGTGTCACTAAGCTGTGATGTTTGGTAGGTTAAGTGCCTTAACTGCATTCTTGGCTTACCATACTTTCAACATTTATGCTGGATTTTTTTGTGTGTTGTAAGCTCATCATAAACTTAGAAGCATGTTTATTATTCAGCCTTCCAAAAGAAAGAAATCAAACCATTTTCAATAACCTAGATTCACTGAGAGAACATTGTGAAGTGAAATATACCAGAGGAATACAAGTAGTACTATATCGTCTGCCTTAGATGGGGAATCTCAAAAAGTCAAACTGATAAAAGTGGAGCAGAGTGCTAACACCCAGAGGGTAATGGTAGCAGCAATGTGCAGGTGTTGGTTAAAGAAGACAAAGTTACAAAGGATTAAAAATTCCTAGAGATTGGAAATACAGCACAGTGACTACAGTTAATGTTATATACTAGAAACTTGCTAAGAGACTAGGTCATAAGTGTTTTCCCCACACACACTAGGGTGATAGCTATGAGACGTGCTGAAATATACAGTGAAATTTTAAACTACAAATTGTTATTGCCATTAACCTCCTTCAACATACAAGAGATAAAAAGTATGGGGAGTGCTTAAGTTTTAGAAAATGTATTACAATAACAGACATGTTGGCATTAATCTCCCTCAAATAATCCCTTGGCTTTGAATTCACTTTCTCTGTTGCTCCTGTCACTTTCTGAAGAATTTCCAAAAGTTGTGTTTCACGTCTGTATGAGATGAGGTAAAAAATACACTGAATGACGTTGCTGGGTCCCATCCAACAGAAAGCTGGGCTCGTAGAGACAGCATGGTGTGTCCTCACCGTCTTACTCACTGGACCCGCCCTGTGTGACTTCCGGATCTTCTGAAAAGCCAAAATGGCCACGAAAGGTAAATATCTGAATTGATTCAGGATGGTGCACCTGAACACCCACATGCAAAAGGGCTTCCAGAACTGCTGAAACGTGGCAAGAATGACGGGACAGATGCATGCACTGTGAGAGGGAGTATCTTGAGAGGAATTAAGGGCAATGTGTCTTTTACTGTAATGATTTTTTAAAATTTAACATTCACCCTATTTTCACTCCCATCTTAGGTGTTATGTGATGACTATCTTAACAGCTTGTGACAGCCATTTCACAGTCTACAGGTGCAGCAAAAAGTCCTCTTGTACCTCTTATGTATAGTTTTTGTCAGCATAGAATAGAATCCTAAGTATCTTATTTTAAATATCAACTAAGAAAGTATTTAGAAATAATTTTGGATGTAATGAAATTATGTTCTTAAGACATAAGGATTAACTTTTCAAAAGGGTTATAAGCAGGAAATGCAACCGAGTGTATTTTATCTCCATTTTAGGTACCACAGAGAAAAATTCGATTGTAACTGTAGACTATAAGATGCCTTCCAGCTTCAAGGATGTTAAAATAGAGAAAACAGTGCATCTTGAAAAAATTGAATTATAGTATTATTTTCTCCTTCATATTCCTTTAGTTTGTGTGTTTTTAGACATTGAATGAGTAATGTTATATTAACATTCCTAAAAATGGTTTTCCTCTTCCTAGACCAGTTTTCCTCCAATCACGGACTATAGACCATCTGTCGTAGAATCTGGGGATGCAGACTAAAAATACAGATTTCTAGGCTACTCCTGCAGGTAGACTAAAATAGAGTCCTGTGGCAGGGGCCAGGCAGTGATATGTTTAAGCTTTTCAGATAGTATTAATAAGCAACCAAGTAAAGAACCTCTTTGTGGTCTTAACCATCCAGCAGAAAAGTATAAAAACGAAGTATAAGAAGTAAAGCCAACCTGTTATGTTGAGCTGTGGGGGACTCAGGTCAACAATTTCTGACACTGCCAGTCATGCAGAAGATCTAATACTATTATGGACTACTGGACTCTTTTAAAATTTTGCTGAGTTAACACACCTATAATATTCAAATAACAGAACTAAACAAAAAAGGGATACAGATGAATGTCCATTTTGTATCTGTGTATTCAAAGTGGTTAGGATAGATATATGGTTACATTCTCTTAATGAATAGAGGGATTTGTTGTAATAGTGTTTATAAATAGATATCATGTCTGCATCTTGTACAGCAAATAACCACCAGGAAGAATGTATGTAATGTGTTAATTATTGAAACTGTCCTACCAATTTGGTTTGAAACTGTCTCATTGTTATTTGTTCCTCAATAAAATTATGGAAAAAAAACCCTCTTTGATGTTCCCTAGCATCATTTGGCAACTTAGAAACAATGCACCTGAAGCCCTGTGCAAGACTCATTAAAACCAAATCTGCATTGGGACAAGGCGCCCAGGTGACTCACAGGTATATTAAAGTTAGAGAAGCAGTGTAGGCCACAGTCAGCTAAGGAAGTGCTAGGAGGTTGGGTGGCCGACAGACAGTCTGCAGGCATCTTTAAGCATCTCCAGGATTAAATAAGTCACGAACCCCAAATGTTACAATAATAGCAGGTAGGAGAATTGGGAAAAGCCAGGTAATAGAATGTTGGTGAATGTGGACCTCTCATTTTTATTTGAGAGTGATAAATATATTCTAAACCTGAGAAGTTTTTCTGGCTTTCATCTCTTATGGTTTTGCATTTTTTTCTCGTGACTCTTAAAAGCATCTGTGACAAAAACATCAGGTTATTAGTGCTCTGTAGTGTATAATGAGTTCTACTTTGAAATTCTACCAACTGTGACTCAAATCCAGGGCAGAAGAGTTAACACTTAATATTTCTTTCTGTGACTTATTTAAAGCAGGAAGGTTGTTGATATGAATGCTTGGGGAGATTGATTCATTCATTGAATGAGTAATTGAACATCTACCGTGTGACGCTGTGTAGTAGTAATTTGGAGAGGTAGTTCTGTCTCCTGTGTGGCATAATCTATTAGGGAGATGAACACAGTGGGGAGACAATTTCATCTCAGTATGGGGGCTTGCATATTACCAGCAAGAATTATCATTTGTTACAAGCATGGTCCTAATAGCAGCCTGACAATGCATTTGAGGAAGATCAGAATAAAGAGAAAAAGAGGCCCGTGCTGGATACTGTGGCAGTTTAAGCGAGACATTGATCAGTGACAAAATGTAGACAGAACATTCATATAAGTACCTTCTAAAACACTATTTACCCATTACATCCACTGGAAGATGTAACTCAGGTGATTCAAAATAATTCAAAAATGTTTTGTGTTTTGGAAGATTTTTATAAAGGTCACATTTAAACTGTACAATAAATGTCTGATGCTTCACAACATGCCTTTCTTATTAACTCCAGCATTATGCTTAATTAAGCACCAGGGAAGTATCAGTAAGAGCCTGAATACCAGATGTGGCACAGATCATCCAAAAATGCAGCTATGCTGGCAAGCCAAAGATAAACCTTGCAAAATCAGAGAGAGA
>NW_004524697.1:8708506-8723278 GCF_000260255.1 Octodon degus
AGACAGACAGACAGACAGACAGACAGACAGACAGGAGAATCTCAGAAATTATTTTGTTTTGTCTTGAACTGAAGGATTCTAACCTAAGAGGTTTTGCCCCAAGTTTAGCTGAGATAGTGACCACGATCATGTTAGTCCTCTGCAAGGCTGGAGCCACAGCATCAGGGTTATCCTCCCACACCAACAATGTCATGCTGCTGCAGGGACCCTTGTGTCTTCTTATAAGTAAATAAACAAACATAGGAAAGAGGGTCTCCTACAAACATGGCTTTCTCCAGAGAATGCTCTCCGATCTTCTCTGCTCCAGATGGTTCCTTTCCAACTCTCTATGTTCTTTTAGAACTCTGTATCCTTTAACTGTGACATTCATCCTTCAGAATTCTAGTTAGTCATTTACTGCCCTTTTCCACAACAATAAAGGCCAATGGCTGTCAATTTTCTCAGCTATTCATGTATTCATATTGTGTTTAGGTGTTAATTTTAGGCACTGGGAGTATATCATTGGGAAAGACAGACAAACTCTAAGATATAAGGGAACTAAAGACCTAGTAGAAAGACATGAATAGTTCAACACATCAATAAATAAATAAGTGAATGAAGATAGTGTCTCATGTGACACAATTATTAAAACAAGGCAACAAGGTGGAAAGAAATGGGCTTTCTGGAAGCTTCCTCAGGTAATGTGTTGGGACCAGGACTTCTGGAAGTGGTGATTTTTGAGCTGAAACTCATGACCATAGGAAGACAGAGATCACTAGGTAGAAAGAACTGAAGATACACAAGCTCTGAGATTTCCTGCTTGGAAATCTTAAGAAATGGAAAGAAAAATGGAAGCTTATTTAAAGCCTGGCTGAGATTGTGAGATCAGAAGATTGAGGAATGAGAGCACAGGGTCTGGAACACACTGGGCTTTGATAGACTGTGCGAAACGCAGAGGATTTTGTTTTAAATGCAGTAAAAAGCCTCTGGCGGTTTACTAGCACACTAGTGTCATGATCAGTTGCAGATTTTAAGAAAGACTATTATGCTGAGCACAGAAAAGGGAAATATTGCTTAGTAGGAAGCTGCTGAGGTGCAGGGAGGCATGACTTAGGTCAAGTTTGAGCTGTGGGGTGGTGCGAGGCTCTCAGCTCTGGAGCTTTCATCAGCAGGATTTGCTGATGCAGTGAGCTGTGGAGGAAACGCAGCCTGACCCCTAGGTTCCAGCCCTGACAGAACTTGTGGGCGGGACAGATTGGGAAGTACGCTGTCAAATCAAGCGTTTGATCTTGAACGTAGGAGTTTGAGAGACCAATTAAATATTCACGTCTGGTAGAATTTGGTAACTCAGGGCAAGTCAAGTGGTAGAGGTGTTCTTAATGATTTTTCTGTCATGATAGAAAAGTGGGTAAAATCCTGGTCATTGATAGGAGAAAGGCCTTGGTCAGCACCTCAGCTTTCCTACTTAGCAGCTCACCACATCATTTTGGATAACTTCTCTGAGTCTTGGCTTCCATCTCTGTCCACTGTACCTGCCCTGTGGGGGGCATATGGGAGCTGCTTGTGGGGCACTGGGCCTATGCTAAGAGTGGGGCGATGGCACCCAAAACTAAGATTGTAAGGTGGGGCCTGATGAACTAGGCAGAAGGGAAGTTCCAGGAAGAGGGGTGTGCCCAGGGGCCAAGGACATCACCAAGGAGGGCAGGAGGAGGTTGTGGTGACTGGCCTTTTCTCCTCATGTTTGCAGTTCCTATTACCTCATGCGCTATAAGGCCAACATTTCCTAAGTTCCCATGCTGTATGTAGAGCTGGGTATTCCAATCATAATAAAATAAATTTTAATGTAGGTTTATAAATTATGGTATATATTCATTTTTACCATATTTGAAACTGAGACTTTCTAACCATTTCACTATCGTTAATAGTCAAATCTCTGCAACCACCATATTTCTGTCAGTAAGAATTGACAATTTTTGGTACTTCACATAAGAATAATGATACAATATTTCTCCCTTTTGTGACTGGCTTATTTCACTTGGTGTAATGTTCTCAAGTTCATCTATGTTGTGGCATATCAAGCTTTCCTTCCTTTTTATGGATGAGTAATATTCATATTTATTTATTTATTTATTTTCCCCTCTGTTAACAGACACTTGGGTTGCTTCCACATTTCCACATTTTTTGACTCCTGAAAACAGTGCTTCTGAATATGGTGTACTGTACAGGAGATTCTTTGAAGCAGTATAAATATTTAGCTATTTGTCAACTTGTTTCACTCACATGCTTCCTCAGCAATCACTGCTCAAGTGCTTATGCAGGCTGACACTGATAATGCTTAGAAGGAAAAGTGCTATTACTCAGTTATTCAACAGGCAACAGGATTTCCCAAACACTGACTTCTCTCCAACTTTAAAGTCTTCAGAGGAAACATTAAGACATCATTTACCAGTTCAAGCAATTGCTGAAGTTTGACATTATACCTGGTATAAAATTTGCCCCAAAGACTCTTACACTTTGACTCAGAAAATGAGGATTCTAAAGTATGTTAAAATTTGTCAGCAGATAGTAGTAAGAAGAATAAAGAGAACTGAATGGCATGACTTGCATAGTTTTCAAAATTAGGATGAATAGCAAAATATACATTTTTGGAGTTAGTATTTAAATGAAAGACTATTACTTAGATTTATCTGAAAACTACCAATTAATTGATTCATGGGTTATGCAAATAACAGATTAATGTTTGCTTTTCTTTTTTATTGTGCCTCTTATTTTTTTTATTCATTTTGATGAGAAAAAAGAAAAAAATAGCAATAAAACAGTTTCAAAACAGGTTAGTAGGACAGTTACAATAATACATACACTGCATATTGTTGTCTTCATAGTAGTTATAAGAGAACAAGATGTAGATACGATATTTTGTCTGAACAATATTAGTATAAACCTTTCTTCTCAATGAACTAAGAGAAAATAGCTGTATATCTATCCTATCTTGTATATATATATATATATATATATATATATATATATATTCCTTTTATAACCTGCCAACTGTCAAAACTGATACATTTGACCATTAACTTAGAAACTGTGCTTAAATTTAGGAGGCAAAAGTTCTCTAGTTATTAACAGCCCCAGCTGGCTTTGAGCTTAGAGTTCAGAGAATTACACATGGATGAAGGGTCACTGGGTGGTGTTTTGGGCGCACAGTGTGGAATCAGTGGAAGACAGTGAAGCTCAGTGGTAATGGTGGCAAATGGAATAAAATAATAATGGAGAAATGCGTGGTGAAGCAGGCAAGGGTGGTTGGGAGGAAGCGTACACTAACTCATGGTCAGAAGGGTTTTAAGCTTTCTGGGCTTCCCTATTTCTAGGACAGCTTGGCCATTATTTTTAAAGAAGAGAGCCAAAGAGAAAATCTCCAGAGAACAAGAACCAAGATTAAAAAACAGAGCCAGGAACGCAGCTTAAATCAGTGCTTCACAAGGCACATATTTAGACTCACCCCTTTGTTATCCCTAAATGAGCTTCAAAATGAAATGTTGATGGGAGAAAACTTGTCCAATTTGAAGCAAGTTGGAAAGTAAGAACTGATCAATATTCAGGAATTACCCAAGAGTGTCAGTCCAGGACAGAAACGAATGTGAGCAGCTGTGTTTCACAATCTGACCTCAAGACATTGGCTCTTTAGTATTTCCATAATATGACTGTAAAAAATATGTCCCTCTAGCCTTATTTGCTTCCCTTAATGGATAATGCTTCTGGCTTGGATCTTTGTGTGGAAAAAAGGATCTTTTGTCTCATAAAATGTTACAGATGCTGCTATGGTAACACACTTTAATTTTATTCCTATCTCAGAAGATAAACATGGAAAAATGTAACTGGCAATTTAATCTAATATGTAGCATTAACTTTAGGTCTACAGAGCCTTTTGGTTTTTGTTTTTAAGGAACATTGGCACTTTTGTTAACCTGCTGCACTCAATTAAGTAGAATCCTGAAGGCCTGTCTAAAAGGTATTACTCTGCCAACTTAAAAATACCATGTGGCCAAGTTTTAAAACCCACAAGGGAAAGAAAGCATGCCGCTTCTATGACAAGATTCTTAGGTGGCCAGAATGAGTTTATATTTGTAGGAATTTTCTTGGCAAAAAAACAAAAACAAAACAAAACAAAATCTCAGCATTTACAAAGACAATATCATTTTGATTTGTAAAACAACTTACCATTGCATAGATAATTATGAAAGTGTTTTTCTATATTACTAGAGCCTGCAACATGGCACATTGAAAGTTTTACATTAAAGCAAGTTTGTTTACTTTGTACTTAATAAATAATCAAGGTGATTGTATCCAGAGAAGGTAATTGAAATCTCAGATTCTTCCTGAATCTATAACAGCATGTATTTATATGGGACATAGAGGTAATGTACTTTCTTAGTGTCATAAAACAAGGCAAAAAGCACAAGTGGAAGGAAAGACACAGGAAACCTGGCCAATACTGCATGGTATGGATTTACATCCCATAATGTTTCCTGCACAATCGCAAAGAAATGCCAGTTCCTGCCTGGGGTTTTTCTTTTAAAGAACTCTCCTCTGCCTTTTCACTCTTTACAAACTCTTCATTAATTTTCTTTTCTCTGAGAAGGTCTTGGAGGCCAAAGAGTTAATGAAGATTATGGTCAATTTACGCGAAGTTTCAGTTACAAACCGGTGGGGGTCAAGTGTAGTTTTGATTTGCCATACGCCTGCCTTGCTAACCAGTTCCAGAGCGCATTCTGCCAGTGTTTCAGGAAAACGATCCTGATTCATTCATTATATGATTAGAAGTGTACATCCTGCTAATTTTCAGTCATTCATTACGTGATTAGAAATCTGTATCTTGCCAAATTTTAGTCATTTTAGATTTTTCTAGAGGAATTGAAATCTTTATTATGGCTCATTTATATTATATTTTGATATACTCATAATAAATATACTAACATTACAGTTCTTTGCAAAATCACAGCATATACAAGTTGAGAGTGATTAAATTGAGGTGCCTACCTAAGTTGTTCCGAGGCAGACTTCAGCCCTTTGTGATAATTTCCCTTCATAAAAGTCCCCAAGCACTGACAGTTTGTAGGTGAGATCGCACTCTTGAAATGGTAAAGATTAAACGAGAGGGGAAGCAGGGTGAAAGAGAGGCTGTTCACACCGACACTACTCGGACTGAAAAGAGTCGGCAGCGCTATCTCGATTCTCATTGGTCACCCAGCGGGAGGAACAATATTTGCCCAGTTGCTAAGTAGAGAGGGGTGGCTGCCAATTCGCTGCACTAATATGCCTGAACCTGGCCTCTGCAGATAAGAGCGCTTGTTGTTTGAGCCAATGTGCTTGCTGATAAGTTGCTCACCGAAGCAGGCACGAGGCGTCGTTCTCTTTTGGGACAATCTGTAGAAGGGATACAGATATTTTCTGCTATTCTTTCAACAGCTGTTGCAAAAAGTAAACCGGGAGATGGTTTCTGCTAATTTTTTCTTTAAATAGTTGATTTTGCTCCTTCAACAATTCCTATCCAAAAAGATCACATTTAAATGTGTGCCTAAAAACACTGTACTTAAAATATAGAATAACTTACCCTAACTCTGAGAACCCATTAATATTAATCTAAAATATCTTATGGCAGACACACACACACACACACACACACACACACACACATACAGAAGTTACTTAGGAAAATTTCCTCAAATTCCAAAGGCAGCAGTTTGTTTTTGACAATTTGACAAATACTATAATATAATAATGAAGATATATAGAGATATATATCTCTATATGTCTTCATATGTAGCTCTCATCAAACTCTCTGTGAATATATATAATATATTCTATAATGAATACATATATTTATATATATAATGTTTGACCATTCCAGGACTACTGTAAAGCACATGCTAATTTTAGCACTATTTTAAAAAATTCAAAGGCAGATGATTCTTTTCTTTTCTGTATTTAGAGAAACATTCTCATTTTTAGCATATACTGACTGTGCATGCATTTTTAAGGGATTGTGTTAAAGGAAACCTACTTAACCCTGAACTTAGATTATGCAATGAAGAGATGCATGAATATAAACATGTTTATGACACTTTCATTAATTAATTTTTAGTAATGGTCTTGGTATGTTCAATGCTATGAGAAAAATGGAAATTGCATTTAGTGCTCTGATAAAGAGTTTCTGTGATGGAAATTACCCATGTACCTCGAATTATTTTTATTATGCAGATAAAGCCCAATTAATTTTTGCTATTTGCTCACTGAATATGAACAGAAATAAAAGGTAATAAAATAATACATTCACAATAATTGATTCATAAAATTTGAGAAAAGTCTGTTATTTCTTCTCTGTACTACAATACTGAGCATTTAAATTTCCATCTTGAGGGCTGGGAAGACAGCTCAGTAGAGTAAGCGCCTGCCTGGCAAGCACAGTGTCCTGAGTTCAATCCCTGTTACTGAATAATAATAATAATAATAATAATAATAAGTATTTTTTAAAACTAAGAAAAGTTCCTAGATGACTGTAGATAACCTCACTGCATAACCCAGCAGGTTAAGCTTCTCACATAAAAACAGTTACTCCTTTCTTGAATGTAAACATGTGTGGCAAACACATGCTACTACAACCTGGCTACTTTTAAGATGAAGGCACAGAGACAACCCACCAGTCAAGCTGCCAAATAAACTCTCATCATTGAAGGATTGGCAGCATGTGGCTCCAACTGTTTTTGCAGATGCTTCAGGAGTGGATTTTGAAGGCACTGTGCAGCGTATTTGTTGATTTTTGCTGAACACAGCTGATCTGAGATACCCAGAGAGTCTTATTTTGTGCCCATGAAAAAACACACATCTAAGTGCTCTTAACGTTTTTATAAATACAGTTTCTTCTGCTTAGTACTTTATGGCTATGTCAGGTTAAGACTCAGGCTATAAGAGAAGATGGTAAACTTCATATCACTGTAAGAAGAAATATGCTAAGAAGCAATATATATATATATATATAATTTTAAAGAAGGGTCTGCAGGGTGTTCAGGGGCTCACTACTAGATTGGACCTGTAGTGATTCTCCTGTTTACAGCCTCCCAAGAGCTGAGATTACAGACACGCACCACCACGCCCAGTCTCAATTGCCATCTCAGCATGCTCCGGGGGTGGGGCTGGCACAGCCCAGGGATTGAACCCTTGGCCCCTACACCTGCTTTAATCTGCTGACCTATTTGGCCAGCCCAAGAAGTAATATATTTATTAAATAGAACATGTTTATATCTTTCAGTACTCTTGAATCAAGATAATTTCCAAAATATGAATACCTAGAATTAACGCTTATGGAAAAGTGTCTATGAACATAGGAAAAATTCTATTTTTTCTAGGAAGTTCTATGTCTAGAAGAGACCAAGAGCTGAATGCACTGTCTTAAAAAAATACCACCTTTTAGTAACTGATACTTGAGAATTCCCAGAGAAAATTTTCTGTTGGCGGATGGCCAGTGAGATTAGTTCAATGTAAGAGGCTGTATCCTTTCTCTTACATTATCTCTGACCTGTTTCACACTATTAGAATCAAAATACTCTTTTGTGTCTAGAATGTGGTCACAGAACACATCAAAAGTTCTAAGGGTATTTTAAGGAAGGAAAAATAAAACATTCTATAACACAAAACACACTCATTCTGCCACAGACACCAGCATTATTTGGCTACATTTAGAAGGCACAATTTTCTCAAGACTATAAAATTTCACGGGGCATTTAAAAAATATGAAAAGGAATCAGCTTTTCGATTATGACAGCTTTTCCACTCGATTCAAAACAGATACTCTGTAGTGGGCCTTTTTAAAAATTTTTCCTCATAAAGCTGAGGAACAAGGTAAAATACATTACTCGCTAAGAAAGCAAGAATGTGAAACATCAGAACCTAGCTCCCAGGAATGGTCTTCTCAGAGTGTGAGTGTGAACATGTTCTTCGCCTCTTGGGGCCTTGGTGCTTTGCCAGTGCCCTCCAGGTGACAGTACAACCAGCCACATGACCCTCTCTAGTCTCCTCCTGCACCTGTCTCTAGCATTTCACCTCTCTTAGTTACGCTGGATGGGCTTGCCGGATAGAAGACAGGGTGTGCTTTCTCGCCTCCGGGTCTCCACCACGTGGTTTGCTTGGCCCGGAATGTCTTCCTTACCGCTTTCTTTTCCTGGTTTGCCAATCTGGGCTGCTGCAGCATCCACCCTAGATATAACTGCTTGTGTTGAGAGGACGCGGTGGTCTCTAAGTGTTCTCTTTTGTGAACTCAGTCTCCTGCTCCATCAAGCTGGCATACAGTAAACACTCAACGAATTATTTGTGTAGTGAACATGAGTTTGAACAGTCACTTATGTTGGTGGCCTTGGTCAGGAAAAACTAGGAAGAAGCTAAGTTTTCTCAAGTGTTATACAATAATGACTTCATTAGTAGAATGACCAATACAAAATACATGGTTTATTTATAAGAGCAAGGGTAATGAGTACGGATCTCTTTAATCAGTCTAATGACCTATAACTTAACCTGTAGTAATTTTCTCTAAAACTAGAGAGATATGTATCAAAGTTTAATAAGTACATAAAATAATCCTTGGATCCTGGAGAAATTAATTTTGAATATACAGTACACATCGTTACCTAGGCTGGTGTTTTCTTTTATTTCTATCTTTAGGTTCTGTCTCAAACTTTTAATGTCTTCATGGATTTCTGTCATTAGTCTCAATTAAGGATTTTAATAGATTTTAATGTCCTCCTCCTTAGCCATCTCTAGATAAAATCTTGCTGAGTCCATCTGTAGTTTTAGATCATTTGATTTTTTTCTGATAAACTTTGGAAGAGTATTGTATTTTATTTGCATTTCTATTTGTGGTTAATAAAGTGTGCCATAGAGGCTGTTCAAGTCCTTGCTGAGTAACTGGACAAACAAATAAAAAACAAGTTGTTATGTTTTTATAAAAAATGATTAAGAAATTAAATGTTAAAACTCACTGTAAATTGACAGCGAATAGGTCAGCTCCCGGGGGACCCTGGTTATGCTGTGAGCTACATGGCCTTGTCTGACCTCACCTTGGTAAGAAACACAGGCTTTATTAACATTGAACATGAGACCTGGAAATGCTAATTCAGGTGCCTCGGTCACTGTCGAGTGAATTCCCCATGCGTCACTTCTGAATAGCGTGAACTACGATAATGTCAGTGTAAAGAACAGCAAGCATAGAGTGGAGCTCTCATCTTCCCATTCTATTGAGGCTGAAGCAAATTTTCTTTCACAGAACTTTTAGGGTTGTTTCACAATTCTTGAGGTTCAGCGCAACACACACCAAAAAACTGGAACCTTGGGGAATAAGACCTGCAGAGGAGAGCTAGCTTGCTCCTGCAGGAATTTAGTTGACGATTCCTGTCACATTAGGAAAAAAATTGAAATGCATTGTCTGGTTTTAGATGGAGAACACTACCATCTTCTCACCTGTATTTAACTGAAGATGAGCAGTTTGTCCTTGCCAAAACATCACATGTCAACATCATATCTATTTAGAAGAAATGAAACTTAGTAACAGAAAGAGTGGAGAAAGAAAATAGACAAGTAGTTTTATACGTAACAGCTCAGGGGTTTCTCAGTTGTACTGAGATTTTGCTTTAACCCTAGTTGTGGAGCAGTTTCCTGAGAAGAAGTCTGCCTGACAGCATGACGTTTCCATTTCTTTTTCATTACTTGGAGTTTGGAACCTCCAAAAATTGTTTTTATTCTAACCCAATTACCTCTCAGTCCTAAGATGTATAGAAGGAACATTCTTTCTACAGTCACTGGAAATCTGTACAATGTGTTTTATGTTCCCAACATAAATCATCTATATTAGATAATTTACATATATGCATATATTGAAATATCACCCTGCAGACTATGAATGTGGACAACTATGCTAATACATAATTTTTGAAATGTTGACATGGATGTGCAAACTATTCTGATTTGATCATTACATACTGTATATATGCAACCAGCGATCAAATTGTATCCCATAAATGCGTACAATTAAGAACACACTTTAAAAAGGTACTTAGACGTACTGGGTTTGTACTTCCCGCTTACTTTACTAACAGAGTGACTTTTGAGCCCAGTTCTTTAACTTTTTTTTTTTTTTTTCCAGAACCGGGGATTGAACTCAGGCCCTTGCGTTTGCCAGGGAAGCGCTTATTCCACTGAACCATCTCCCCGGCCCCCAGTTCTTTAACTTTTGAGTTTCAGTTTCCTTACCTCTAAAACAATAGCCTAGTTGTTAAGAGGATAACCAGGTAATGACTGCACAAGTCCTTCGTAATGTTTCAGTGCTCAGCAAGTGTATTTAGTTTAGATATTGCTAGGACATAAAAATGGGTGCTGGTTAATAGAAGCAGGAAGCTGTAGCAGTTACTGCTCTTTCCTCTGACGTCCTTCCTGCAACAGTTAGATGTGTGCTCAAAACTGACCCTATTATGGAGGGACTTTTTCATCCAATAAACGACAGAGGAGATCTATTCTAATTCAAAGCAAGGCAAGCTTTGGAAATCCCTTCTATAGAGCTAGAAAAACAAATGCAAATTTTAACTAGTACAAGGAGAACACATGAGCGAAAGTTCTTGTTAAGAGAGAAGGTTATGGGGCTGGTGAGATGGCTCAGTGGTCTAAAGCACCTACTTAGAACAAGCTTAGCAAAGCACAGGGACTGCGGTTCAATCCCCCAGCACCATATACCAGCCAGCCTCGCCCCCTGGTGGGCTGAGCTGGCCCCCCCACACACAAATAAGAAAAAATTTAAAAAAAAGAGAGAAAGCTATGAATCTGTTTTCGACTTCATCTTTCTAACTTTAGGATTTTCAAAAAGTGACCATTTGCTTATTTGTTCTTATACATGGTCTTTTTCTTCTCTAAGTTCTCTTTTTTGCTTTGTTCCCAGGAACCTTTGGGAAAGGGATCTAGGTGCTGACTCAATCTTCACTGCCTCTCCCTTGACTGCACTAAGAGCGGCCTCCAGAGCACAGGACCCTGAAGGACTTGGCCATGAGCAGGCTACGCATGCTTCATTGTCATCTCCCCTGCTCTGGGGCGTAATAACAGGCGTGTAGGTGTTTCCCTCTTGACTGCAGATGTGTTTTCCTACTTTTCCACTGACAGCGCTTCCTCTGTTGGTGCAGGTCACTCTGCTTTCCAAAGCAAATAAATCATGAACAACAGTCTAGTTATGCTAGAGGTAGGGGTGTGTGTGTGTGTGTGTGTGTGTGTGTGTGTGTGTGTTTTAAAATTGCATAAAATATTTGTCTATTTTCAGCCTAGGCATCCAAATGGCACTTCGGCATTATCTGAAAATGTGTTTTAAGGTTAAAGAACCATGAAGATAGAATTGCTTCTCCCTTCCACTCGTTCTGCTTAGTACAGTACCTAGTACAGTACTCAGCACTTTGTGGGCCCTCCATAGGAGATGGGCAAGCACGTGTCTGAATGGGTTAATGAGCACCTTCTCTGTATTCGGATAGCTTGATCCAGAAACAGTCGCTATGGCAACAGATAATGCATGAGAAGATGCTATAAGCCACTTGCATATCTTGAGTACATTTTAACTTATTTGTATTGCTTAGAGTAATCACTTTCCTGATAGTTTCAGTCTTCATCTTCCAGTTAATATAAAATCTCTTAGAGGAATTTTTAAAAGAAAGCTATCTGTTTCAAATTATGTGTGAACCTGATATTAGAAACTGCTGGGTAGTTTCAGATTGCAGTATCAACACTGAAGTCATTTTTAGCAATTTCCAGTGTCTGTCTCCTTCTTAGCTGCAAAGTCAGTAGATGAGAAGGACTTCTTTCTTTAAGGCCTAGGTCATGTGATGGGCATCATTCTGGGTAGCAAGTGTCTGGCCTCATAGAAAAACTCTTTCACTGAGTTCATTTTTTAAAAGGAGATTGTGTATTTCAATAGTAAACCTAAACTATTGTGTTTTACAGCAAACTACAAATCTAGTTATTGATCTTTAGAATAAAACATTCTATAACCTACCTCAGTTTATGTCAGTCATGCAATTACTGCTTTGGTCATCATACTCTTTTTTAGGTTACCTGATGTTTAGGATACCTTTTATAAATTCCATGAAATATATGTTAAAATGTAGAAAGAACGCTATTTCAATGTCACACAGACTCAATCATTTCTTAGTAAACGCCAAGAAAAATATACTAGTTTAAACATCGCCTTTTTATGAGACTCAATCCTGTCTGTAAGGAGCTCTAACATTATCGCTGCAATAAAGTCCTTTCACTTAAAACATATGCCAACGTTATCTTAAAATGTTGCAAGCCTGTTTGAGTTTTGATCCAATTGTTTGTTTTCTGTTATTCAAAAGCCAGTGTCAAGGTGTGCTATAGTTTGTCCTATTGAAGAACAAATAGTTTTGGCCCTACTTCTCAGGAGAACTGGCCCGAATCTATGCTCTATGCCTTTAACGATCCCCTTTTATAGCAAAGCTGCCCTGGAGGTTCCCACTTTCTCCCAGTGTTGATACAGAATTGCCTGGCTAACTTTTCAAATTCATTTGCATCTTCAGAGGCTAAGGACTCAGGGTGAAATAACCAACAACTTTAGCAGCAAGGCCTCCTTAACCTTTTAGGGTAAGACTAGTGTGACAAACTCTCGTGGGCAGAGGTTCAGAGTTCCTTTTGTACTCCTGTGTTCTTTCAGGGAAAATATTTCTGCTTTTATTGTTAAAGGCATTTATGACTCAGGGCAAGGCAAAGGGAAGGGGGTTTCTAGCACTATAAAGAACTATTTTAAAGCAAAGCAAATCATACAGATAGATCCCTTTCAACCTAGTCCTGTAGTAACCTCATAGTCTGTAATTTCAATCGCTATGTGGAAACTTACCTTATCATGTGAACCTTGCCATTGTATAAACACAGAACAAAGACACGCCTAGGTCATGTTTTACAATAAATGGCAGATCACTATTGCTTCCTTTGGTATTTCCTTTGTAATGCTGATTGTGATGAACCCTGGCACCAGGACAATAAATGCCATTCCAAAGAAATTCCATTTTCACTTATGTAACAGGATGTTAGTTCGCATGGGGCTCCTCCGGCCCTTGCTTCCACTGAAGCACAAGTGTGGCATTCAATAGGTAGCCATGTGTCTGAGACAGATCCACATCTGTGAATTTTCAAAGAAAATAATTAAGAACCAGCTCCAAGATGCCTAGATCACTCAGACAATCAGGATTAAAAATGTGTTCAGAATTTGGAGAAAAAGGAAAGGCTGTCAAAGGAATTCATTTGGAGAGAGCTGTTGCCAGGCACATGTCCTCCCTCTTGTGAAAGAGTGAGGACAGATGCTCCTTGCAAACCACAGCCAGTGGTGGAAGAAAGATTTGAAACTTGCATCCCATACTAGATAGACCCAGAGGGATGCTACCTGATTGGAGCCTGAGAAATCTAAAGTGTACTGTGGGCTGAGGTCTCTCCTATCCTTGGAGATTTTCCAAGGAAGGACAGTCTGAGTCACTGGGTGAGGAAGAGCCAGGAAAGTACTGATCCACTAAAGTGGGCCACCACATCCAGTTGGCATCATCAGTGACAGACCCTATAAATATGGAAGATGAGGAACTAGGTGCAGTAGGTCCAGTAGGGCAGCGAGCAGGGCAGAAGAGGCCTCATCAGAGAGGTTTTGGTGATGAATTATTGATTAGCTGGAGATGAAGAAGGACTCGCAAATGGCTTTTGGGAAGGAGAATGCATTTGACAAATCATGAGACCGAGGAACAGGGCCTGGCAGATAAGTTCTGCACAGCCCACAAAAGCACACAGCAAGAAAAGAAGCAGACTTCAGCTGTCACCAGGACCAGAAGATAGGAAGACACTGAGGCAAGTAGGGACTAACACATACTGTTGCTTTTCCTTACCTTCCCGCAGGAAATGTAGTGGCTAGAGGAAGAGGCCGGCAGGGAGATGTGGACAGGTGGGGGCGTCTCCTTGCCTACAAAGCAGTTTAGTCTCAGCCTAAAACAGTTCCTACTGTGGGAGGACAGACAATGTCCCAGTTCCTCAAGATCAGAGGTTTGATAGCTCCATAGGATTGGAGATTATTACACTAAATGACAGTGCTTCAGATTTAATGTAAATATGGCCTCTTGTAAAAGACTGAATGGCTCAGTGGATTAAAGCACCTGCAAGCAGGCACAGGGGGCAGGGATTAGATCCCTGGGCCTGCTGTTCCGACTCTGCACCTGGGGTGCGCAGAGAGGGCAATTGAAACTGGGCATGGTGGCGCGTGCCTAAAATCCCAGCACTTGGGAGGCTGTAAACAGGCAGATCACTAATGAGTCCGATCTATGCAGTGAGACCCTGTAGACCTAAGTTGGTATTGCTCATGAAGTTTTCACCTAGAGATGAGGGAAGATTACTTCATGATAATTCAATAAACTTAAAAGGAGGGTAGATGAAAAAAATAGTACAGGATCTCAGGATAAATCCTGAGGGGATTTGACTGACCTTATCGGATCCAAAAGCTACAACTTTTGTCCCATAGTTCTTGCTTTATCTTGGTCTTAACCAACCAGCAGAAAAGTATAAAAATGAAGTATAAGAAGTAAAGCCATGCTGTTATGTTGAGCTGTAGGGGACTCAGGTCAACAATTTCTGACAATGCCAGTCAAGCAGAAGACCCAGTACTATTATGGGCTCCTGAACTCTTTTAGAATATTTTGCTGAGTTAACACACCTATAATATTC
>NW_004524697.1:8723384-8728732 GCF_000260255.1 Octodon degus
TAGAGGGATTTGTTGTAATAGTGTTTGTAAATAGAATATCATGTCTGCATCTTGTACAGCAAATAACCACTAGGAAGAATGTATGCAATGTGTTAATTATTGAAACTCTTCTACCAATTTGATTTGAAACTGTCTCATTGCTATTTGTTTCTCAATAAAATTATGGAAAACAAGGTTATGATTTACTTTCTTCCTAAATCACACTAGTTCAACATATTGATTACACCTATAGAGAATTAATGAATATGACAATGGCTACGGTTTCAAAGTTAATGTTCACATAGGGAAGTATGAAAGCAGGGGTTGAAGCAGTGTTTCTTTGTTTTAAAATGGATTCGGTCTGCCGGGCTGTCCTGCGGTGCAGGAGCACAGGGCAGACGTACTCAACAAATAGCGCGCAGAGTGCAGCAATCTCGATGCCTCCCAGGGGAGGACAGGGGCGGGTGGGCAGAGCTGCTTCTTTTCTTCCTAACTGTGCAGCACAGAAGCCCAGGGAACAAGACCAGGCTCTGAACTTCAGGCACAAGCGGCCCTTTTCTTTTCTGTCTTTTGCCTTAGGTACAAGAGCGGATGTCGCACTCTGTACTGGGGGCAGGAGGACCCCAAAGCCTCGAAACTAACACATGTCTTTCTAGCGCAACCTTCTGCATTTTTCCCTCTTTCCTCAAGTCTATTTTTATTAAGCTAGGCTGACCTAGGATATTCACAATGCTGTTCCTTTCCGACGTGATGTAAATGTCTAGAAAAATACATAGGACAAGGGTTGGATGCTCTTGTGGGAAATGAGTGTTTTTGGCTTTTTAAAGTCAGGCTACCAAGAAATTAATTTGCACAGCTTCAACATGTCCTGCTGTACTGTGCTTACTTTTGACCAAGAATTTCATTTCCAGGAAGTCTAGTTTTGAAAAATTGAAAACTGTATGGAAAGAGGACGAAGAGTAGCCCTCTTTTCAGCTTCGCAAATATGTCTCTCCCATCTGTGAAGGGGTAGCAAGGATACGAGCCGCCCACCCATGTGAAGAACTGCTAGGGGTTAAGCATTTTATCTCAAATACATTGTAACGCCCTTTTGGTAAGTATAATATACAGTTTACAAAAGAGGAAATGAACATCAAGAAAGGCTAAAAATTGTGCGTTAGGTTACACATTCAGCCACGTTTGAGCTTCGCACTGATCGTGTCTTTTGTACAGGATTCCTAGCTCTTAACAATGTTATGCAGATATAAGCTTCAGAGCGAAGTCCTAATCAGGTGTCAACATAGGTCATGATGCTGTACGCATGGGTGGATAACAAGGGGTTAGATCGACTGCCCTGGAATGAGCTGTATTTGGTTTGCAGATCTGTTGTCCTTGGCAAGCCTGAACGGGGAGGGGGCAGCTGGTGTGCTTGCTTTTGTACTTTACAACCTCACCCTCGGAGGTTCCGCTGTGTAATAGAAGACAGAGAAAGGAGCGGTTGATCTGCTAGTATTAGATCCTTCCTGCGATGGACACTCGGACCTGGACGCAGCCTGCAGGGGCTCCGGAGGGAGTGCAGGGAGTAGCACGTTCTCCTTTCGGCCAGCTGCGAAACAGAAGGCTCACCGGACCACGCGGATCAGAAGGAAGTGGGTCCATTTCCAGAGAGTCACCTGCCGCCCCATTGGGCAGATGCAGTCGCCTTTTTTCTTTTTGATTAGGGAAAGCTGGAGCCTCGATGGCCCTCTCTGCCTTAGACTCGTTAGAACCTGTATGCTCTGTGCTTTGTTCTAAGCCAGCACCAATATGTAGCTACTTAGCTCTTACCTTAGCCATTTAAGACACGCTAATACATTTAATTCTCTAAAGAGGGTAAACACAATCAAAACATAACAAACAGAAAAAACTGGAGGAAATTGTTAATAATGGTAGATCTATATATTCTCTGTTCTGTCATACTTCATAGAAGCCTGTACTCCAGTAAAATATACCAAAAATAATAAATATTTTACTTCTTACTTTCTCATAACAAGTGTATCTTTTTGCATATAATTTAAAAATGCAGCAGCACATATAGAAAAGTCTCTCAAGATCATGTTACTCAGGGGACAACCTGCTCCGGCCCCCTTCCTATCCCTCTCTTAGACAAGAGCTTTCTTTCCCTATATAAATATATTCTGCTCATAAAATCTTGTTACTCAAAGGCAAACAGGGTTTCTTTTTGCTGCATTTTTTGGAGGGCAGACTTTATAATTTATGTTTCATCTGACTGAAATTGTACTGCATAAAAAATACAAACTTTTGCTTTTTGCTTTAAAGAGAGAAAAAAGACAAAAACAATACAAAGGAGCCGGCGAGATAGCTCAGCAGACTAAAGCATCTGCTTAGGAAAGATCAGGCAAGCCCAGGGAACTGTGGCTCCCTCCCTGGCACTGCGTGCTGTGCCAGGTCTGCCGGTAGGGCAGGCTGAATTGGCCACAGAATCCAGGTGCAGTGGTTATGCCTGTAATCCCAGCCCTGGGGAGACTGAAAACAGGAGGATCACTATGAGTCCGAGCTGCATAGTGAGACCCTGTAACAACCAAATACATTTAGAACAACAACAACAACAACAACAACAACAACAACAACAACAACAAAATACAAAATTTTCAAAGCAAGATGATAGGAAATTAACAATGGTTATTATATGGCATATTGTTATCTTCAAAGTAGCTGCTCAGATGACCAGATATAGGCATGCAAAACTGATCAAACAGTGTAAACACTAGGGTTCCTTGCAATGAACTAAGAGAAATTGGTAGTACAATTATATATATTAATCTTCCTTCTCTTCTCCTTCCCCCATTCCAGTTTTTCCTTCCTTTTGAGTAGTTTCTTTCCCTTTCACAAAATCTATTGTACCTTTCAGATCTTATTTACTCTTCCAGTTTCTTTTCTTTCTTTAAGAAATGTATTTTAGTACAGAGTCTACAGGGTCTCACTTCACAATTCGGACTCCTAGTGATCCTCCTGCTTTCAGCCTCCCAAGCACTGGGATTACAGACATGTGCCACCACACCCAGTCTCAGTCGCCATCTCAGCATGCCCTGGGGGCGGGGCTGGCATGGCTCTTTCAGCTGCTTATACTAGAGAGACAATACGATGTTGAGTCACATGAGTCTGGATTATTTCACTTATGAATATGGTCTGTAGTTACTTTTTCCTTTAAATGTCACTAAAGCTCTTGAAATAATCTCAAAGCTGATGATTTATTCTGAGTGAGCTCAAGGATTAAATTCTTGTATTTTCTGAAATCAGGACTACTGTCAGAGAGATATAAAAGTAAAATATGAATAAAGTTCCTGTAAGTGTAGAGTGCTGTCCATCAGATGATAACATAGGGGAAGAAATATTACAGGTGGAGGAAAAAGCAGATCCCAGCTTCCCACATAGGAAGGAAGCTTTTCTCTTTTTGAATGGAGGATCCCATGTGAAGCTCAGGCTGTGCTGTGAAGTCCTTCGGTCCTCCCGCCTCAGGCGTGACAGCTGTGCGCTACCACCTGGATCACAGCGTCAGTCTCACAGTAACACTGAGGGCTGCTTTGTAGACAGATTTTTTTTCTGCGCCAGCCTCTCCATACAAATATTCTTCTAAGTAACTTGAGTTTCCTTAATCTACTGATTGCAAATATTTTACTTAATGATTTATCTAAGCATTTTACAGCTTAGTATTTCCAATCTTATCACTTGTACTAATGACACCCCTGAGAGAAATACATGTCTTTGATTTTTACATTCTATTTGCTTTAAAGTCATCCACTTTTACCACATGTGGATGGTCAGCAGAGCCACTTGGAGGCTTTCTCTTTTCAGACTGACCTGCCTTTCTCAAGCGCGGTTACAGTTGATGCGAATGTGGCTCTACTGTCTCACATACAGAAGCAGCAGGAGTTGGACTCTTAACTACTAGAAGCTCTAAATGCAAACTCTTCAGTTTCTGCCTAGATGACTTTGGATGATTCAGCTATGTGTAAGACTCAGTTTTGCATCTTTCCAATGGAGCGATGATACTAGGGCTTTTTACCTTCTAAGACTGTTGAGTAGATTTCATAATACTGCCCAGCGTGTGAGATATTAGCACAATGCCTAAAGCGACTGTTAGCTTTTCAAATATCCTCCAAGATTTCCATAGCTATAGTTGGGCTGCGGTGTTGTGCTGGACAGGATGATATTGTCCATTGTGTTTCCAAAAAGGAAAACTTAGTTAATAAACTAACCTGATTTTTGTGAGCTAGTTAGCGTTCAGAACCCATGAACCTAATGTATGGCATATAAAACCTCATTCACTTTCCTTGAGTCCTGGGCTTCCTGAAACACATCACCTCACATGTGTCCACAGTTAAATCCCCTTGCATCTTTCCTGCCAACTCTAAAAACCCAAACAAGACAAACCTCCAAGCTATTGCCCTTCTCAAAAACAAAACTTAAAGGAGTATCTTCTATCTTCTTTTCCAACCTGGTCATTTCTTTGTGTTAGCTGCAATTGGAAACACTTCTTTTCTATGTCCTTTTCTCAATCACACTCCAATGTTAAGCATGAATGACAGGGAGCACCATTGTTTAATCAATATTTGCCTTTGGTTTTGGAACTCCACGTCCGTTCCTTACCCACGGACAGGCTGCAAGAGCTCCACGGCACTCATTGCCTGTTTGTCTTTACTGAGCTACAATGAATGTGACTAACAGCCTCCCAGAACTATTATCAAAGGACTTTGAAAATCATAAGAAGTGTATCCTATTTTTATGTTTAGCTACATCACTCCTTTCCAAGGAGTCAGTAATAAGTCTGTCATAGTTATTATTTTTGAAACACTCTTTTTTCATTAATAATGATTGCACAAACACTCAGGAATTCTGCCACTGGCCTGCAACATATCCTGACCCCTCAGTGTGTAGCTATGAAGTATAACTGGAGAGTCTTTATGATGGGAATCCTTATGTAAAAGTCATGCTGCCCATTCCTAAGCAGGTTGTGTTTGCAGCTGCCTCACTTTACTCTTGATTTTCTTTAAATTATTTAATTTGATAGGCATAAGATTTGAAAAGTTCACAAAAGAGACAATAAAACCATTTAAAGTTTCATAATTAACATTCCAAAATGCAAACAAAACCCAATTTAGTTTTTATCCATTAAACTACAACAAAGAATAAAAGAAAGGATTCTACTTCAGGAAGAATAATTCGGGCTTTCCTCCATAAAGTTTGGTGGAAGGGTGTGTTTGAATTACATTTTGGAAAAGAAATCATATTATAGGTCTATAAGAGGTTCAGAAATTAATAATATACTATAAGGACATAAATTATAGTACACAGATAACTCTAAACTTTGTCACTGAGTTTATAAAATG
>NW_004524697.1:8728867-8739693 GCF_000260255.1 Octodon degus
ACCAAGGATCAAACTCAGGACCTTGTGCTTGCCAGGCAAGCACTTATTCCACTGACCTATCTCCCCAGCCCAGGGCTGGGATTAAAGGCAAGAACCAGCAGGCCCACTTGGTGGCAGGCTCAGCGTGTCTGGGAAAAGGGGAGAGGGTAAGGTGGGGCTGGGTGGGGGTGTAGCCACCATGCCTTGTGGTGTCAGGGATTGAACGCCGATCCCTGTGCTTCACTAAGCAGGCGCTTAGTATGCTGACCTATCTTGCAGGCCTTAAAATGTAACAATTTCTGAAGAATTGAGAACGTTATAGAAACTACCTAACAGTGTTGGCAAAGTCTCCATTAACCAAGGTATGCAAATTAACACTACTAGCAAGTTAACCTGAAAGCATTTTCCCTCAACATAATGATGGTGTACGTAAAACATTAGACTTTAGTAAATGTGGATTTGAGACAGAATATCCATGTGAAAAGGCAAAACTAAATTTAAAGTTGAAAAATTGATGATGTGTTTTTTAAGGGGACAAAACTAAATAGTGCATTCCTCCTGTGAGAATAATTTGCTTGTGTTGAAAAACTTTGATTTTCAGTGTCCAGAATGATGTGTGGAGTTCAGAATGGGTGTAACTGCACAGTGAGTAATGAGTTGTAAATGCAAAAGGTCAGGCGGGCATTTGGCATCCACAGACCCTTCCAGGGGCTTTTTAGAAGCTCATAAATATCTCTAACTTGAAACCCAGATTAATTCGAGGGACTTATTGTGTTTTGTCATTTTGCCAAAAACGCCAATTTTGCTTCCGTTCCACATTTGGCTTGCTCTGTGAGTCTTGCAAAGTTTTATATTGTTCTGTCCAACAGGAACACAGAATTATAATAAATGAAATCTCTTTGAGCTTGGAGGAGCTCAGGAACTTAGCTATGGTCCTTCTTTGTGCTGGATGGTACAACTGAAGAGCCAAACATTTTCCTTTGTTTTATTTTCTACTTCAGGGACAACTTCATGGTTTTATACTGATTCAGAAAAGTAAATCTATCCCTTTGAAGTTAGGATTATCTTGAGCACCTTTCTCTCCCTTATTTTTGGCTGTGCCTCTCATCCCAGGGCTACATTTATCCTAAATATTTGCTGATATTGGGGATTAAAAGATTAAAACTGAGCTTTAATTTCCCAATTTTTAAAAAAATATTTTTTTCTGGGCTAATGGAAATATTTTTTATACTCAGATCCATTTATTTATAAAATGACCAATGGAAGGAATAAATGATTACCAAGTATGAAAGTGTCTGGAAGGTATAAATGAAAAGCTATCATTACCAACTTCTTTCCTGAGGACAAAATTTCCTCTTTTGCCAAAGGTTACTATAACATAAAAATACATCCTAACCTTTAGTTTTATGGGGTTAGAGTTAAAGTTCTCTTATGATTTCCTTGACCTCATGCTCACAAATACCTAATTTTTATGTTTGTGAAAATTTAATAATTATTTAATAGCTGCTCTTGTTTTTTTATCTTTCATCAAAATACTGAAATAAACTACAGAGTATTATTTCTCTCAACATGAAATACTTTTTTAAAGTTAGTTTTGTAATATTTTAATTAGAGGGAAAGATGAGACTTTTAAAAATGTCAAGATACTCTTGTAGTACTAGACATTTGAAAAATCCATAGGATTAAGGATTTAGAAAAATTAAATCAATTAAAAATTAATCAATTTAAATGATATGTGATTTGCCTAAATAACATTAAATTAAACAATTCCAGTGCTTGGCAGGGCAAAGAAAGAGGATTACCACAAAGTCGAGGCTAGCGTGGGCTCTGTAATGAGTTCAAAGCCAGCCTGGGTTACAGAGTGACAGCCTGCCTAAAAAAAAAGCAGGCAAGCAAGCAAGTGAATACCTCAATGCATCAACTCTTAGCTGGACTCTAGGTTTTCAAAAATTAATTTTGTTGAGAAATGTGTAGCAATGAGACAGTTTTAAAACTGCTTAGTAGGACAGTTACAATAACGAATACATTGCATATTGTTGTCTTTGTAGTGGTTATTCATAGTACAAGATGCAGACATGATATTCTGTCCAAACACTATTAGTACAAATCTTTCTTCTCATTGAATTAAGAGAAAGTAGCTGTATATCTAGCCTATTTGTACATGCAGATACAAAATGGTCCTTCTTTTGTATCTACTTTTTTTTTTGGTTTAGTTTTGTCAGAGATGGGTATTCCATTGCTATTTAAATATTATAGGCATGTGAATTCAACAAAATAATCCAGTATAGTCCAGTAGTCCATAATAGTAGTGGGTTATCTGTAGGACTGGCAATGTCAGAAGTTGTTGACTTGAGCCTTTCACAGCTCAACATATTAATATGGCTTTACTTTTTATACCTCATTTTTAAACTTGTCTACTGGGTGGTTAAGACCAAGATAAAGCAAGACCTATATAACAAGAAATGTAACTTTTGTATCTGATAAGGTCAGTCAAGTACACTCAGGATTTATTCTGTAACCCTGTCCTGTACTTTGTAGATCCTTTGTCAGTGTCAGCCATGGGGATGAGTCATGGCCATTGCTTGACCAATTTGCTCTCTGTGAAAGCCTGAGATAATGTTTTCTCTCCATGTGACTCTCTTTAGGCATATTTTACATCATCAATCACTTTCCTCTGTGGCCCCATAATCTCCTTGATCAGTAAATTTGGGACACAACTGTGTTACAGAATGCTATAGCACAGGTTCTCCTGTGTCCTGCATCCTCACTGACCTTGAAAGACTAGGGCCAAAATGTTGGCTGTCCTTGTAGCCCTTCTTTTTCTCTAATTTTTGGTCTGCAAACTTAAGTTGTTAACCCTCCAAAAGAGAAGCTTAATGATATTATTACCCTATAACATAGGCAGTTGAGCTTAACTTATCTGTCTGAATATAAAAAATCTTAGGCATAACATGGAACAGGTATTTTCCATCAAGTACTGATATGCTAAACTTTAAATCCCTACAAAATGTGAATAAAAAAATTTAAAAATAGGAATAAACAATTACATATTTTTATACAGAAATTTAGAAATCTAACCATATACAGCATTGCAGCAGGACAGTCCTATAACTTTTTTCTTGTCTCTTGTTTTCATTTATTACTCTTTTTTTAAAAAACAAAACAAAACAAAACAAAACATTTACTTATTTACTTGAGAGATAGTATGACAATAATTGGTATGTCATGACAAGCAGTACGTATTTAGAAGACCAGAGTGACAGGCATTCCCAGCATAACCCTACTATTACACACTGCTATCTTCAGTGCAGTTGCTTAGTTCACATGTATCAGCATATATAGTTAGTTAGGGTGAGAATCACACCAATTAATTGCTAGCTTCAAAGTCTAGGTTTTGAGGCTAAACAAACTGATCAACAGAGAATTTGAATTTTTTTTTTCATTTTTTATTTATTTTTTATTTTAGGGAAGAGTCTACAGTGTGTTCAGAGTCTCACTACTAGATCAGACTCGTAGTGATCCGCCTGTTTACAGCCTCCTAAGTGCTGTGATTACAGGCACGTGTCACCATGCCCGGTTTCAATTGCCGTCGCTGTGCGCCCCAGCGGCAGGGCTGGCACGGCATTCCCAGGGCTCGATCCCTCTGGCCTCTGGGCCTGCTTGCAGGTGCTTTAATCTGCTGAGCTATTTTGGATGGCCTGAGAATTTGGATTTTAAAAATTGTTTTGCATATTCACCAGGAAGGATATTTGCTTTCCATTAATGACTTCCATGCTTTTAGTTCGGATGTTTGTAGCCCTGATATTTTTCTTTTTGAGAGCAATGATATTGTAATCTACTGGCATTTTTAATTATCACAGTGATATCTGCATAAAAGCAGAAAACTAATCCCTCAGTTTATATACTCCTTGACAGGTTAATCATGCACAGGCTGGGTGAGACCCCTGTGTTAAGTCACCAGCTGGTGTTTTCTTCTGATACTGTTACATTCTCCTGAAGATTTAGAGGCAGCTTTTGTAGTATTTACTACTCACCCTACAGGATGTCTAATGGTAATTTTAAGAATAAAAACACTTAAGGCAATAATCTTAAGGCAATTTTGTAAATAACTGACATGTAAGATACTTTTGCAATAATTTGATTGTATCTCTATTATCCTTTATTGTAATATAGGGTGCTCTGCCACAACTCTGAACTACAATTTTCACAGGCTTTCTCTGGCATTCGCTGGCAGATAGTGGGTCTAACATCTGACTATGCATTAGGTTTCCTTCATAACACAGACTCCATTGCAGACCTGGTTGGACAGGGATCCTGGGTAGGAATCTTACATCACTATTTTATTTGCCTCTGATGAGATTCAAACTGTTTTTGGATTAAATTAGTCACTAGGAACAACTGAGCCTTCAAACTCACCCCAAGTGATTACTTCTTTTCTCTCTGTATGCCAGGAAACAAAGTCTAAAGACAGTTTAGGAGTAGTAAGGTCTGCTGAGAGCAGTAGTTTATCCTTTTTTAAATTTCCTGAGTAAGAAAGAAATGATCCTTTCCCACTTTTTCATCTGAGAAGAGCAGAGACACAGCAGCTTCTACTGTTAAGTCACAGCAATAGTAGTAAATATTAGTCCTGCTGGTTCATCTTTTCCCTCTTCTGAAACATTTTAGGTAAGATTTTTTATTAACATTTTAAGGTAAGAATCTGTATCCCATTAATTTCTGTAGGTCCAACACTTGGAGCATTTTGGTCCGGTCTAAAGTAGATGTTCAAGAAGCAAATAGAGTGTAGTGTGCGTCAGGACACTTCAGTGGGAACTCCCGAGGGGTCGGCACTCACAGGCTATCTTGTCCTTGGGAATGCAGGGGAGATAAGTGTGTTAATGCATATAGATGATAGCTGATTTTAGTTTAAAAAGCTTGTTTCACACTTTAGATGAAAAATTATAAATATATATCATTATATATAATGTGATTATGTATCATATGACTTTATATATGTATATATGTATCTATATAGTGATTATGTATCACATGACTTGAATCATAATCTTAGGATATTTTGCCAGAGACTTTTTTTTTTTTTGACAAATGGGAAAACTGAGGTCTTGAAAAGTTAAATACCCCCTGTCCAATGCTCGACAGACACCCTCTGAGTGGTACATATGAAGGAACAATCTAGGGCTCAAGATTTGTAATTCTTTGCTTATTGTACAACACCTTTAACCTCTAGTAGGGTAAAAGCACATGGATAAAATCTGCAGATGACAGAAGGAATGATGGAGTTAGAACGCCACACATTTCAACAGGTTGGAATGCTGGGTAAGAAAACCCCAAAGATGAAATTTAATAAGGAAAAATATAAAGTTATAAGTTTGGATTACATTAAAGTATATGAAATTTAGCTTTGAGGGGTGAGGACAGAGGGAACAGAGATTGTATGTGAGAAAAAAATAACACCACAGCTATGAGATAAGCATGCGACGGACTGAAGTATGTCATAAAGATTGGGTGCATTTTATAGCACTGGTAGAAGTATAATAAATTTCAGGAAATGAGAGCTCCCATGGTCTTCGCTGTGCTGGAAGTATGCCACTTAGGATTTGTGCTGTGTTTTAGCATCACATTTTAAATAAGACAGTGGTAATTGATGACATTTTTGAAGGAGGGGATTACTGCTGAGCTATCAGCTGTGTCTTCAAAAAACAGATCCTGTTGGGCTCTCCTCCCGTTACGGGATCTGTAAAAAAATGCAATAATATAGGAAGACATCTGTGAATTGGCAGGGGCTTTAATTTTCTTGGTAACTTTTTATTCTAAGATGTATTTCTTTTTGTTCAAATCATACTGTTCACTTACTCAAAATTTCACTTTTAGGAGTTCCATTAACTGATTTAGCAAGATCAGTCATCACAGTATGCCACTGGGCATAACTGCCTGTCAATTGTGGGCCCTTTTACCCTGGCATGCACATACTGGTCACAATGTTATCTAGAGGTTGCTATTAAGAGCTCAAAGGACAATAACACACTCTCTCTCTTATCCATGGCATGGACTTCTGCAATTTCATTTAGCCCTAGACCACTCAATTCTGAAAAAATAAATAGAAAGTTCAAGAATCCATAAATTTTACACATGATGCTCTGAATAATGTGATGAAATGTCACAGGCTTCACTCGTCCTACCTGTGATATGAATCACCCTTATGGACAGAGTATCCATACTGTATATATTACCCACTCATCAGTCACTTAGCGCTACCTCAGCTATCACCTCAACTGTTACGGTATCACAGTACTTTGCCAAGTATTCTTATCTTACTTAATAATGTCTTCAAAATGCAAGACTAATGATGCTACAATTTGGTTACAGCAAGGAGGAACCAGAAACTGCTTCTTGTAAGTTAGAAGTTAAAAGTTCCCAACTCAATCTGGAAAGAAAGTGTATGCTGGAGTTGCTAAAATCTATGGCAAGAACAAATCTTTTGGTTATGAAGTCATGAAATTATGAAGAAGTAAAAAAGAAAATCATGCTAGTTATTGCATTTCAAACTGCAAAAGCTGTGGGTACAGAGCATGCAAAGTGGTTTTTGATAATGGAAAAAGGCATCAAATTTGCAGGTGGGAGACGTGAACAGAGATCATGTTCTGATGGACACCAATAGTTCGTGCCGAAAAGCTTCAAGGCTACTTGAGGACGTTCATGAGGGATTCTTTCAAGTAAGTGACATCAAAAGATGTTCTCCAAGTAGAGAGTAGTTACACATGTTCAGGAATAAATTTAGACTGAAAAATACACAAAAGTACTGGAGAGGCTGTTAGTTCTTATCATCAATATCTTCTTGTGAGTAATTTATCAATTAAACATTATCAAAGGTACGTGCATAAAGGAAACACAGTAAACATAAGATCTGATTCAATCTGTGGTTTTAAGCATCTAAGATGTCTTGGAAGGCTTCCCCTGTGACCATGGGGGAGTTAATATGCAGTGGCTTCCATGGACTCTGCCTGTTCTGTGTTTTGTGGACCCAACTATCTTAGTTTCTTTTTCAAACTTCTACAGAATTTCTCTCACATAAGGCTTTTCTGCACTAAGAAGTTTTATGGATAATTTAAGGAGACAAAGAACAATAAAAATTTTAAATTAAAATGCAGACATCCTCTTCTTAAGAATCCACCCGCCCTACCCGACCCAGTTGGCCATCCTGCCCCTGGGAATCGTTAACGGCTTCTGCCGTGTTTTCTGACCCTCATCTCGTGGCTGTTGGAGCTGCCTCTCGTTTTTGTTCCCCACTCACTTCCTCTCAGATATCCTGCAGGAATTCCATGTGTTTCTTCGATTACTCCATGCAGCAGTTGCTTTGTTCTCTTCCTATAACCCAACTCGTATATACACGAAAGCCATTAAGATAAACAGAAGGGCCACCCCAAGATTTCTTCCCTAACAGAATCCATTCCTCTAAGAATGCAACTGTGCATTTTAGTAGTATTTTATTCTTTTGTTAGGCCAGAAAATGAAGGGTTTGAAAATACAAGCTTCTCCAAACTTACTTTAAGTAATTTGAAATAATTAACTCATATAAAATTGCTGCATAAAATTTGACCCTGCCTTCCCTATTTTAATAACATGTGAATAGAAATTCTTTCATTTTTTTAACTATAGAAAGTCCATGCTACACAAACTCAATTGTGTTTTCATTACAAATGAATATGGGTGGTTATAACAATATCATCTTTGAGAGAAGGAAAGAGTAGTGCAACAGTCATGTCTGGAATGGATACAAATGTGGGAAAAGGATAACAAAAGGTTCAGACAAGAAGTCAAAAATGCATATATTGTATATAACATATAATATTATGTGTATTATATATATTTTTGGCTGGAAAAAGGAAACCAATAATCTTGAGTTCTGTTAAAAGAGAAAAAGGAAACAGTCATTTGTAGTTGGCAACCTAGGCTTTAGAGAGAGACTAGGTATGGAATTTGAGTCTTGGAAACAAGAGAAGGTGAAAAACATCTCCTGGGAGAAACGGCTTCAGTTTGAACTTGGAGATTATTTCTGGAAGTCATGCTTTCCCTTCCTTTCCCAGGCTGAGACAGCTAGGCTTGCAGCACATGAAGCCACTGGACTCGGAATCAGTCTTGCATTTGTTTATTAAAGCTGACCGCCAGTCTTCCACAGACACGCGTTGGAGTGTTTGTGTTCTGAGCTTACCACAGAATGCGGCTTGGAAGTAGCCCTTGCCTTGTGGTACCCGGAGACTGCCTGGAACGGCTGTAAAAGAACAAGACTACCAGGGAGAAGTACTGTCCTTGTATCACAACGCGATTCTTTTTGCTATGAGCATGGTCTGACTCATGAGACTCCCTGTGAAATTGGTGACCTTTTTCATTAAACAGTTTTAGAAACTTGGAGTTTTCTAAATACACAATGAAACAATAAGAAATGTGAAAATTTCTACAAATTCTGATAATAACAATAAGCACAAAATTTATCTAAACCTGCCAATATAACAGTTGTAGAGGGCTGACATAAATACCTGCCTCGCAAGTGCAAGGTCCTGAGTTGAATCACTGGAAAAAGGAAAAGAAAAGGAAAGGAAAGGCAAAACAAAGCAAAGCAAAGCAAAGCAAAACAAAGCAAAGCAAAGTTGGTAGAGGAGTGGCAGTTTTAGTTGGTGAAAAAGTGCAGACTATAGGGCTATCCTTCCTGGGCTAGGATCCCAGAAATATCTTTTACCTCCTGGGTCATACTGAGCACATCGTTTGCTTTTGTCGTGCCTTGGTTCTCTTATTTGTGAAATGTGAATAACCATGGTGTCAGCTGAAGGTGTGCACATGTGTGTGATAATTAGAAGGGTTCTAGATACAAACATAAAATGTAAGCACGTGACAATGACAGAGATGCGTTAGGTGTGACATACACCAGCGCTATACTCTTCTCCCCTGCAACTGAAATGACAGCTCCACGCAGCGGGAATTGCTGCTTATTTTGTTCACTCCTCTACCCTGCACAGGTCTACACTCAGAAGGTGCACTGCAGTGGGGACTGCACTGAGTCTGCTCTTTGGTATGGATAGTTTTCAATTTTTTTCCCCTGTGAATTGTATAATTAAAAAGCTCTTCTCTCCTCTTTTCTCCTCTCCTCTTCCTTCCTTTCATTTGTTCTTTCTTTCCCTTTTTGTACCAGGGATCCAAGCCAGGAGTGCCCTTTGTATTTTGAGGCCAACTCTCACTGAATTGCCTAGGCAGGATTACAATTTGCATCTTCCCGGTTCAGCCTCCCTCAGTGCTGGGGATACCACCATGCTCTATATTTCTTTACAGACTATATCTACTATAAATGAGGCACAGATCCAGTTCTAAATTGAATTTATAACAGCACATGTAGCACAACTAATAGGACAATGAAGAAAGGCTGTATTTACAGGAGTCTGGATTTTGTTGAAAATGCTGTCATCTGAATGATCACATATGAGGGTAAAGAAAAAAACCTAAGGAACAGAGACACACGAAGGAGGAATGCCCCTGCTTCCTTGCCATTTATCCCAATTTTGAGCCCTGCTGAAATAACAGGTGAGCTGCTCGATCTATGAGTCCCAAATAACAGTGAGTCAGTGTGTTTGTGCAAACACGGCAGCGTGTCAGCACCACATTTCCACTGTTACCTTTTAAATACAAATTTCACTGAAAGGAATTGTACCGTGGCACTCATGTTTGCCCATAAGGAATTCGGAACCAAACTACTACCTCTGTCATCTGTCCAGGCACACAAACACAGTGGAGGCGAAGGCTGGGCTGCAGCAGAAAAGACGCTGAGTAGAAGCCTCTGCTCTGTGCAGCCTGCACAGTGCTGTGGTGCTGGACGGCCTTTGCTTTCCGCAGCAAGTGGTTTTGTCTTCCTGTCTGTTAGGAGGCTGTGCAGCGCTTGCCCGGTTTCTTGGTCCCGGAAGAATTTGTTTCTCATCTTCTGATGCAAATGATTCAAGGTAGAGAGAGGTAAAGAAACCCAAAAGCAAAGGATGTGAGCAGTCACACATGAACATGCCTGTGCTTTTTAATAAAAATCACACGAACTGAAACTCGTTTAAAGTGGTTTTTCTTCTTCCAGCCAAGGCGTGCTCTTGCCCAGCCGAAATGGAATTGTCACTGTTGGACACAGTGATTCGCTCCTAAAGCCCGGTTTAGAATGAAAACCTAATTAGCAGTCTCCAGGGGTGTGGAGAGGGTGAGATGCTTTTTGCAGTTTTAGGTTTCAAATGTGGAGAAGGAAGCCCGGAGAAAGGCAAAATGACTGTAGCAGACGCAAATCAAACTCAATCACCAGGTCGCGCAACAGGCAAGTTTTCTGATCTTTTAAGCTTGCCTATAATTTATCCTTCAAGCCTCTGTCTGCAAATGTGAACAGTTGAGAAGGAACCTGATAGCAGCAGTACATGACTGTCAGGAACTGTGGAGAGCCTTTGCAGACCCGGCTTAAGCGTCTGCTAAGGAGAAGATCGTAAGGGTTCACGTCCCCGGCCGTGATAGTGTCGCCATTATTTATTCCCAGCTGCAGGCGACTTGAAGGCTGTGGGACTACAATAGGCTTGTTTTCTTGATAAAAAGTGTGACAAATCTGAGTGTATGCAGTTGTATTTTAGTTAGGAAGGATCCACAGAGACGACAAAGGTCCTTCTGAGTCATTCCATGAGGAAGCTTGCTGCTGCATTGCATGTGAACTGAATGTATTAAGACCTTGTGAGGCTGGTGTGTAGGCTTGCGCTAGTGTGTGCTTAGCATGTGTGAGAGCCTGTGCTCAAGCTACAGTTAGAAAGGAAAGAGAAGGAAGGGGAGGGGAGGGAAGGGGAAGG
>NW_004524697.1:8739943-8804184 GCF_000260255.1 Octodon degus
GGAGGGGAGGGGAAAAACAGGAATGAAGGAAGAAATGAAGGGAGGGAGGGAAGGGAGAGAGGAGGGACAGAAGAAAAGACTGATTATGAGGCAATTGCAGACTTTAGTTTTTCTAGAGGTTCTTAAAATGGAAAGATGGAACAATATGATTAGGTGGGTTGAACACTTAGATTTAAACTCAGATTATGTCACTTTCCAGAGAACAAATAGTAGAGAAGTTACTTAAGTTCTCTGAGTCTCAGTTTTCCACCTCTGCAAAATGGGATAGCATAGATATTGTGAAATTAAATGAAACAATTTTTTAAAATTAAAATTTGCCCCTTATGTACCTAGAATTGTAAATGTCAAATTCTAATTTTATACTCTAAATTTATTGACTATAGCAACCATTGTGAATTTTCTTTGTTTTTTTATGTATTTAGTACAGGGTCTACAGGGTCTCACTATACAGATAGGACTCAGTGATCCTCCTGTTTTCATCCTCCCAAGTGCTGGGATTACAGGCGTGCACTACCATGTCCAGTCTCAATTGCTGTCTCAGGGTGCCCTGGGGGCAGGGCCAGTATGGCATGCTGGGGATTAAACCCAGGCCCCTGCATCTTTCTAAGCAGGTGCTTTAATCCATTGAGCTATCAGGCTGGCCCTACCATTGTTAATTTTCTATTCTTGTTTTGAAATCCTGTACCACTTGTATTGTGTGTTGCTTTGTTTCTTGTTTTGTTATTTGTTTTTGTTTTTCCTCTTTAACATTAAAAAATGTATTGAACCTTACAAATAACTTTGGTATGTGAAATATTTGTTTAATCCTGACTGGTGTTGAGCATGAAATCATAGTAGGTAAACCTCAGGAGAAGACTGCAAAGATACAAAAGAGAGATCAGCATTATGGAGATTTTTTTTTTTCCCCAAAGACCTGGAATTTTTGCTCTAAAAATATTTGCAGTACATGTTTAATTTAATAAAAAATAAGATTTGTTTTACATTCAACTTTATATGGTTGTCTCTGTCCAGGAGAGAGAATAAGCTCTAATTGAGGGAGTGCAGGGAGAAATGAAGCATAAGGTCACTGGAATACTAGTGTCTTGGGCTAAAATTAATATAATTTCATAATTTCATTTAGATTTAAGCAAATTTGGCCTAAACTTGAATGTTTAGGGATTATATAAACTTGAAACCTTAGGGTTTATATAAAGGAATTTCTCATTATATAAAGGATTGCTCTGTTAAATCTTTACTATTTTTTATATGCACCCCTCCATCCCCGATTTCTTTTTTCGTACTTTTGCTAGAGGGTCTCATGATGTAGATTGGACTTCTGGGGATCATCCTGTTTTCAGCCTTCCCAGTCCTGGGATTATGGGTGTGCACCACTGCACCTGGACTGGATCACCTGCTCAGCGTGCCCCAGGGGCAGGGCCGGCACAGCATACTGGACCAGGGAGATCTAACTCTGTCCCTGTGCTTGCCAAAGAAGGTGCTTAGTCTGCTAAGCTACCTTGCTGGCTCAACCTCCATTTTATTTTTTTTAATAGTGAAGGACTTTAGCACATTTTTATGGTCCAGATTTTTATAAAAGAACTAGATTGTTAACTTAGAACAGTTTGCTAGATCTACATTTCTAATCAGGAGCCATATTTAAGAAATACATGTATTACCAGTAAGCATTCCTACTTTGCTTTGCTTCACTTTTTCTCTGTCTTACTTAAAAACTGATTTGCTTAAGTAAATACTTCAGTATTTACTTATGGTACTTACATATTAGAAAAATTCATATAAAAACACTGCTGTTTTAGTATTGCCACTCTTGTGTGTTAAAACAGGGAAAGTATCCAAGAATATAAACTATCTTACAAAAAGCTTTTTGAATGCTCATTCTCATTTGAAAGGTGAGGGAATCTAATATATTACTATAGTAACAAGTCAAACATGAATGTGGGAATAGGTATAAATTATGTTTAACTGGTCTTAAAGAAAATAAACTTCTCCTTCCCATGAACCTTCACCCATTTTGGTGCTTAGAAATATTTAGATAAAAATTTCTTTCCCATTTTCATCTGCCTTTATCGTCTGATTTTGAGCCAGCACTTGAAACCAGCAATACAGCTCTTGTCAAAACCTTGCTTTCACATGATTACCAACCAAATCTTGTAGACTCAAGATGTTTGGAGAATTGGATAATCATCACAATTTCTGGAAGTCCATCTGAGACAAAAATAAATGCTAAACCTTGAGGGTCTCTCTATTAGTCCAACTATGATTCAGTATGAGATATTTCTGTTCTTAGTTGCTTAACGTAAGATAATTGTAAGGCCCCTTAATTGAAATTTAATTGGAGAGATACAACATGATACATGTCAGTTTATAAAGTATCACTGCTAAACAATTTGCTCCAGTACACCACATGAGAAGAAACAAATTAAAACATTCTTAGAAGTACTAAATGACACATATGTGGAATAATTGCTTCAATCATTGAGAAAATACTGTTATTTATGGGTTGAGCAAAACACATGTTTGTTGTTATGTTTAGCACTCAAAAGGGCAATGGGTGAGGACTGAGATACTTCCTTGGTCTGTGTAGACCAAGGGAGTATCTCAGGCCACCTAATCACCTAACCAACATAAAATCACACAGGAATATCTTTTGAGAAATGTCTGTAGTAAGGGTATTTTGTAAGTTCTAAAGTCTAGCAAACTTTCCAATGCTAAAAATATTTGAAAAGGTGATTCAGAGAGGTAATTGTGGAGGAGAGGGGTACAAGGTGGCTCAATCCCTTAGATTAGCAGCTGCAACAGATTTTCATAGGGGTTTTCAACATACTGTAAGCTGTACATGCCAAGGATTTAGGCTGCGTGTTCCTTATAATAGTCTAGCCCCTGAGGATCTGAAGTGCAGCAGGGGTTGTGATGCTAGTGCTGAGGAGTGGCTGTAAATACAGATTAATATTACCAGGGACCCCTATATTATAATGTCATCACAATAAAAATAGAGTGCAGAATGAATTCAATGTACTTGACTCACCTCTAAACTATCCATCTTCTTCTTCCCTGTCTGTAGAAAAATTGTTTTCTGTGAACTTGGTCCCTGGTCTCAAAAAGACTGGACACCTTTGCTTTAGATGTCAAGACAGGTTTATCTTGAATAGGGGAAACAAATTTGCTGCCAAGTTTATTTTGGTTTGAGATAAAAAGCCTTCCAGAGCATGCCTTTTACTTTGTCTTGCTGAAAGATGAAAGGAAATCCACTTGGGTAAAGAACAGGCAGAAAGGGAGCATTAGAAGTCAAGGGTGTTTGGACAGCCCCCTGAGTAGCAGGAAAGTGGTGTAGGTGTGAGGATAATTAGGTTTAAAAATAACACTTGAGGAATCAAGAGCACAAAGCTCTAACCGCATGATTAAGGACAGCTCTTCTTACCTCTCCTAGTCAGTAAGACAATTAAAGGAGTGAAAGTTCAAATTTATTAAGTGAAGTCTTTAACTGGTGCCTAGAGGTCTTTACATATTGGTACAAATGACATACCATATGGCTTGTGTGTTTATTCATGTGATGTTGGAAAGAATGTGATCTTGGGTTGTGTGCTAAATACATGTGTTTGCAGTTACCTCCTGGAAAGTAATCTTGGGAAATTACTTGTGCAAATAATGTGTTGTATTTCCTCTGCAATAGTTCCTGTTTATATGACTACTATATTTCATTTTAAGCATAATGGTTAATAGTTTTAAGCTTTTCTTGTATATATTTTTTAAAAAAATGTATGAGTTTCAGGGTCTTATCATGCTCCTTGGACCCTCCTTAGATTTTTTTTTTATAGCTATTATGGTGGAAGCTATTTATCATGTATTTAAAGAGGTGACTATATTTATCTTTGTTTTCCTAAACTGCCTGAGCTTCACAGTAAGGGGAAATTGATATTCAAATCACTAATTCCTCCTGTGCTGACTCTGGTATTGCAAGGTATTTAACATTCCTATCCCACTAACTACCATAAGTACTTTGAACCAGTATGATACCCATGACAGGCTAATGCTGCACATTTCCAGCCTATTCTTAGGAAGTGATATACAAATACATACTCCAAATCTCCCCTGACCCCTCAGCTACCCCCCTATGAAAGCTAATGGCTTTTGCAGAAACTTTCAGAAGCATCTCTTCATCTTGTGATTTCATCAAGAGCTTATGTCTTTTAATTTTTATTTGGTCCAGTGCTTGATCCATGTGTCCTTCAATCTGAAGATTCCTGTATTTCTCTAGCAAACACTGTTTTGCTTTCAGTGCTTCACCCCATGGTTTCACTCCTCCCATTTTCTGTTTCTTCTTGTGGAGTTTCATTGGTTAGACCCTGACCTATGAATGCCCATAAAGTATCCTGTCTTTCCTTTTTTTATGCTACTGTCCTTCATGATCAATACTCTAAGCAACTTTGTAACTTTTCCTGCTATAAGGAATAATATACCCTAACCTTTGGTTTTTCAGACTTTCTGAAATTTTTATTTTATAACACTATTCTGAGTTTCATTGTGCCTTGTCTTCTGATTTTAATGTACTTCCATTTTTATCAATGCTGGGTTTTCCTGTTGTTAACTAGGATTAAATTATTTTCTTTAATTTTGTTTGAATATCTCAACTTCTTCTTGGAACTTATTTTTTCCTCTTGATGAAGACAGAAAAATAAAGGTTTTCTTTTATTCCTCATTTTCCTATAATATGTAGTGATTCTCGGTGGTTAGATCTTGATTTTCAAAGACGATCTATGACGACTTGTGTAAGAAACATGCTATACTTCCTCTGCAAAAATGAAGAACTTATTTCCCTTTGGGTTCCTTTCAATGAAATTAGGACTTAACAATGGGAAGATTTCCTGTAAGCCCCCAACCCCCAAACTGTGAAGTCAGGAAAGGATTTACACCAGGGATAATTGAATGCCTAAGTAGGACAGTTTTTCTGTAGAACAGCTGCTTCTGACCTGACAGCCAACACCTTATGTACAGTGTTTCCATTTAGACTCAATCTACACTGTATTAGTCTCAAGGTAAGGAATAGTTTTTCTACCAGCGTATGTAACATTTGGTGAGCTTCCCAGAAGTATAAACTGTTTTCTTGGCTTCACTGATGGACTTGAGTTTTTGAGGGTCTTAGGCTAATATCCAGACACTCTGGATTCCACTGGGATGGAGAACAAAGAACCTGAGTGGCATCACCCGGGGTCTCCCCCTGACTGTCATTCACCTCTCTGACTTTTCAGCTTTGCCCCAACTCAGAACACTGGGGATATATCCTTTCTCCACCTTAAGATAAATCCCATCCATACTTGGGCATTCTCTTGAAAGATTTTAAGGCAGCCTTTAGTCCCTCCAGTTTTATTTATTTATTTATTTATTTATTTATTTATTTATTTTAGGGAAGGGTCTACAGGGTGTTCAGGGTCTCACTACTAGATTGGACTCATAGTGATCCGCCTGTTTTACAGCCTCCCAAGAGCTGGGATTATGGGTGCGTGCCACCACGTCCAGTCTCAATTGCTCTCACAGCATGCCTTGGGGGTGGGGCTGGCACAGCAGGCCTGTGGATCGAACCCCTGGCCCTTGCACCCGCTTGCAGGTGCTTTGATCTGCTGAGCTATTTGGCCCTAATCTCTCTAATTTATTCAAGCAAAATAAACACAAAATTGTAGGCTTGGCTATCCATTTCTGATGAATCATCTGTTTAAAAATTGCATTTATTAAGCAATATTTTTTTGTTAAGAAGTCTTGTTTCTGAGCTTTCTGACAAATGGAGGGAGAAAAAATTTATTACATAATTCCGCACTTACATAAGTTCATATTTATAATCAATAAGTTATACTACTAAGTGTCTAATAATATGCTAATATTTTTAGTTTTTAGCCCTTTTTATTAATGTCTTGAATTAAGGATACAAAACAGAAAAGAGAATATGTTGAAGATATGGTTATAGTTTGGACAAAAATTTCTTCCAGAGGGTGAATTCTATTGGAAATATCCAAGTCAAGAGATGCCGAGACTTCAAGGCAGGAACATTCTCCTGTCTACTAGAGTGAAAAGAATTTGGAGCTTCTATTGTGAATCAGGAGGCAAGAGGGAGTAGAGAAGTGAAGGATGCTGGAGAAAGGTGAGAACAATATGGTAAAAGGCTAAGAAGAGGGAAATCTGGTGAATTTCCATGATGCTGTGGTGGCCTTTGAGAGTTAAGGTGAATGAAATGTTACTATCTGCCCTTCCTTATTTGCTTTCAAATGTATATTGACCACTCTTGAAATGCAAGGTCCTCATCTGTCTCCTTTCACACTATCTTTCATGAAGTTTATTGGGTTCATGAGTGAAAATTAAACATTTTTAAAAGGAGAACTCACAGAGACGCTGAATTCTCACCTCCAAGTGCACTCAGTACAGAGCAGAGGCAGTATGTGAAGAGATAGGAGCCCACTAGAGGAGGAGGGATGTGGAAGAGATGCTTATTTTGGAAAGCAAAAATGCCAATGCTCAATAATATTATGCAGCTAAGTGTCTTCAATTTGCATCACCTTTGGTGTTGTGGTTGTCTTTTGTTGTTTGCAAAGAATGCACTAGAAGAGATGTAGCTCTTCTTAAAAATGAAGTATCTCAAATATTTTCCATGTTAAATAATTTTTCTTTGGTTTTAATAAACAGATAAGTATTAAACATGATGATTTATCAACTTAATTTTCTGGAGGAATAGGAAGGAGCCTCTTCTGAGTTCCATCTTTCTGTGGTAACAGTCGAGCAGGAGTTGGAGGAGGCCTTTCAATGCTGTATACTAACCAGAAATACCATTCTGCTCCTCCCCGGGGCTCCCTATGCTGGAGAATATGTGACCAAAGAAGGGAGTCAAGTTTTGAAGACCAGAACATGCGTCTTCATGTGTCTCCCTAATTTTATGCCGGGTACTTCCTCCTTTCCATTAACCTGCACTCCTTACCTCCTTTTTGACAACGAACTTAAACTACAGCCTGTTGTACCACACTCCTCACTCCCATCCCAGAGTGGTCTCTATTTATTGTCCTCATTAGAGTTTATTGGGTCCAGGATCATAGGAGGAAAAATGTCTGACAGCACCTCTGGGGTGGCTCATCTTCAGAGATATGAGTAAGTGGAAGCAGGATGTTGCTTGCTAGAGGTCACTAAGTTTTGGAGTAGCTTGCTATGCACCACTAAATAACCAAGGCACCGCTTTAAATACAAAAGTTGTCAGTGGCTACAAATGAACCCAACAGCCAAATTTCGGTGTTAGTAATTCCAAATACATCATGAATCTCGATGTATGTCACCATGTGTATGTCCTTTGAAAATAGCGTTCTTGCTTCTCAATTTCCTCCCCTATAGATTATTGAGTCAATAATGACAAAACTATGGGGGAAAGGGGAATGGCAGGAAGGGAAAAGGAAGAAGGAGGAGGAGCAGGAAAAGGAGTAGAAGGAGAAGGAGGAGGTGAAGGAGGAGAGAAGAAGAAAAGGAAGGAGAAGGAGGGGAAGAAAAAATATATATATATTACACACACAAGACAGTTAAGATAGTTGCACAGTTAACTTAGTTTGCTGAAAAGAAAGGCTTATGCTAATACTATTTGGGCAATATTTCATGCCTATATCTTGTACTCTGGATGATTACTATAGAAATAACAATAGATGATATATTAATCATTGTTATTTTCCTACTAGCTTGTTTTGAAACTGTTTTATTTTTATCTTTAAAAATTAAGCCTTTTCCACAAAGGTCTTGAGAGAATTAAAAGATGAAATGCCCATTGGAAAAATGCCAGACACATGTGGTGTTCTATTTGATGTCACTCATTTTATTTCTCATTGATAAGCAGCATGGGAATGTCAGAGGGTGAGAACATTTCATCAGTGATATCAAATGTCTTTTTGGACCTTAACAATCAAGTGATTCTTTACCAATTTATAGAATTGGAATAGAAGTTTACTTAACAGTTTAAAAGCAAGCAGAAGTAAAAGAGAATATAATTTTCAAGTTGGGAAACTTGCTGATGAGTAATTTATCTTGACTATTTAAAGAGAAAGCATTTCAGAATGTGATCATGCCCCCATATCTGGATTGTAAAAATTACAAATAATGTCCCAAAATAGACAATATGAACAAAGTGCCAGTTGTGACCACACCTAGAAATGGAGGGCACTCAACCTCCTAACACAGGATGGTTTCATGAAAAGATTAAAGATGGCGGGGTGCAAAAGAACCTCAAAAGATAAGGATTCACACTGGGCCTAGAGGAGGTTGGTTACCCCTGTGAACCTTAAGGAGATCAAGGGTGAGTGCAGACGCTCAGCAAAGAACATCACGATGGGTGGATACCTTCGTTTGGTTAGGAGGACCTAGTCAACTTTGTAGGCAGATGAGAAACCTTTTCCTCTCACCTTTTCATGTTCTACAGCAGTCTGCTGCAGTCTGGGTAGCTGAGCCTTTGGCGATAGGTAAGTGAGCATGTGAAGGAGCTGGAGCCCCTGAAGGGGTCTACAGATGATAAGGAGCCAGAGAACCATGAGGCAAATGTGGCAAGAGCACGTACTGGGTCCTCAGATTTAAATACAGTAATGTGCTGCTCAGTTGATGACAAACTGCAGAGATGATGGAGGCCATGAGACCCTAATGGAGCTAAAAATTCCCACTGACCCAGTGACACTGAAGGCATCGCAGTGTAGCACACTGCATTACTCACGCATCTGCAGTGATGCTGGTGTAAACAAATCTACTGCTCTGCTCTTACAGGCATGTAGCACATACAGCTTGTACTGTGCATCAACTTGAGCATGACAAATGACTGTTGCTGGTTTGTGTATTTACTGCTAGGATCTTAATTTATGGTTTAGAATATACCCCTACTTGTAAAAACAGTATGCTACGAGACAACGTGCTGAGTTACCTTGGCAGCAGTTACAGACGCCTGTTGACAGTGTCACTTGATTGCATCAAGAAGCCTCATGAAATGACTGGCTTCTGCTATTTATATTTTTCAAGCACACTCTGAAGATGTTTGTATAAGATAAAATCAATTAATAAGTCATTTCTCAGAATGTATGCCCATCGTTAAGAGATGCTTAGCTTTATTTGAATTTTAATTTATCTGAACACAATATTATGACATCTTGAACCAAAGGAATACTGTTCTGATCTAATAAGAATGAGTTCTGAAGGGAGGTGGAAAGATACCAGGCAAAGAAGTCATTTCTTCTTCTATCTATACTAAAGTCACAAGGAAGCAATCCCATTACTCACTAATACAATCCCATTAGCGTCACCCTTTTCAAGGATGATTCATGTCATGTTTGTTATTGTGACCAAACAGCTATTTCTTTCTGAAGAGCTGAGACAAATATCACTACTGACTTGCAGGGTAGGAGGCTCTTGTCTATTAATTTCTTTGTCTTAGAGGTTTGCTCTGAAAACACTGGGATATGGACACCATTGAGGTCTAGGCCTCAACTATTTCCAGCTCTACACCTGATTTCTTTTTATTTTATTTTATTTGCGGAACCAGGGATTGATCTCAGACCCTTGAGCTTGCCAGGGAAGCACTATCTGCTTCTATTCTGTCGTCTCCTTTATTACCACAGTTGCTTGGAGCCTTTATTTGCTTTTCTTGGTTAACTCCTGACTTGCAGCTTGCTTATGGCTATGATAATCTAAGATCTGTTTACTCCTTCTGGCTGATTAAATATCACCATGGAGTGAAGGCTCTGAGAAAATGCTTGAAGTATGAAGAACCACAGGTGACTTCCAATAATTGCTGTCTCGCCAGGCTGTGGGCATTAAGTGCGGGTTATTAGCACGGGTATAGCATTATGCTTGAAGGCTGAAAGGAAAGCTAGCTTACCTTTGTATAAGCTCACCTGAGGGGCAAGCAGGCCTCAGGGAAGGCAGAGAGGCAAGAAGACAAGATAGTATTATATTTAGAAAGTGGAATAGGACTGATTTGCAATGTAAATCTGAGGGAGCAAGAAGATGAACCAACTTGTCTTTCAGTTTGGATCACAGTTTACTTTAATTCCATGGAAGTGAGAAAACTTCACATTTCAACCAGAGCAATGTGTAATAAAAGACAGGTTTTGGCTCAGTTTGATCTTTTTGGATTTGCCAAAATCTGCATGCTAGAAAAGCATCAAAAGAAGAGAAGAAACACATGTGTGACGACGGGGAACTTGAAGGCAACTTCATACAGAGCCAATAAATTGCTGAGCACATATAGTCATTCTGAGTTGCAGGTAGCAATGTATGAATGTTACATCCTGAGAAAAACAAGGTCTGTGGACGCGAGAGGTGCAGCGGAGCTGAATGCTACGCCGGAAGGCAGAGGGCTGCTCTCAGGCCTTGTTGGTGACACACCTTTAATTTCCAAAGCATGAAAGCTATTTGACAGGGTGGATGAACAAACGTTCAGATTTTAAAACTTGTAGATGAAAGGGAGTAGGCACCTGTGAAATCTTAATTGGCAGCATAGGCGCTGCAGGTATATATCACATAGTGATCGTAAAGTTACTTTGATTTGGAGAAGCAGAGACACACCTTACCAGAGTGTTCATCATTTTACTTGCAATGGCCTGTGAGGGTTTGGAAAGAAAAAAATAATACCCAAACCCCATAGCTCTCAGAGTATGGCAATGACCCTGACTGTCTTCCTGTGGAATAGCTGCTGCTTAAACTGTTTTTGCTATCGCTAGTAAGAGCGAGGACTTTTGTAATCAGGGGCAGGCAGGACAGGGATCTGCTCCATGAACAAACATATGTGCTGGGATCTTCTTCAAATAAAAACTTCCTCCAAACGGTAAGAACTGAAGGGTGTTTATAGAGCTTTCTGTGTATAGTCAAGTACCACTTATTTCCAGTAAATGAAATTGTCTCAGAAGAGGCAAAATGGTGTTTTCCTTGACAACTCCCTTGCTTCTACACATACACTCGACCCCTGCATTTCCCAAATAATCCCCTTCGATTTTTTGCATTGATCAGGAATATGTTTTGACATGCGCAGTGACTTTTGATGCAATGACTCCACTTGTCAGTGCATTGTTCAAAAGTTAGTGTGAGTTCTTTAACCCTAAAGCTTCACTCTTAATAGCTGCCTATTCCATGTTAAATTATTTATTCTTAACAAATGACCTTATTGTGCTGGGTTTTACAATCGTCTCAGAAATCAGCTGGGCTGAAGCTCTGTTGTTATGGCTGTGAAGATCCTTTTCCTCGTTCATCCAGGCAGCAATGACTTCTTCTTGTGCTTGGCACACAACGTAATTCCATGTAAACAGGATTGGCGCCTACATATGCTAGTGCATTCTTAATTAAAATGCTGGCAACTAAACGTAAAAATTAAATAGTACCATATTGGATTAAAGATCATATTGTTATGTTCTACTTGGCATTGCTGCTCCATTTAGGAGCAAGGACACAGAACAAGCTAAGCAGCTCTGACACTAGAGGTTGCACAGCCATGCCTTTGTAAGCTGCGTGGACAGCAACTCCTCCCAGCAGAGGTGCTGACCCTCCCCCGTGCCAACATGGCAAAGTTGGCTGGGAGTGTGCAGTGCAGTTTTGCTCAAAGACGCTAAGTAATTGGCCATGGCTCTTTCCCCCAAGGTCTTCTTGGCACTATCTAGAACAATGGAAGGACACCATTCATGTCATTTGCTTTAGGAGAGAGAATCACAAATCACTGTTAGACATTTCTAATCTGGGGCTCAGCCAAACTCTACTGGGGGAGGAGCAATCAGTACAAAGGGCTACTGACCTCACTTTACTTTGTTTGGCATTATAGTGCAGTAGTAAAAAAGTACAGATTCTAGGGCTAGCTTGTCTGAGTATGAATGCTAGCTCCACCAGTAACTGGACAACTAAGCAATTTTCTTAAGCTAGTCCTGTCTTGTTCCTGTTTTGTAAAATGGAGCTAACAAATTTGTAGTTTTTTTTAACTCTCCCTTGCAGTCAGTCACTGCAGGATACCATTATTCCATGAACTATTATAAAGAAATAGGCAGCATATGCTAGTTAATTTTTCATCCCTGTGACAGGTGAACCTTGTCATCCCTGTGACAAGAGAACCTAGAAAGGTACACTGACAGGAGACAGATTTATTGGCTCAGGGTTTCAGAGCTGTCAGCCCTCACCTAGTTAGCCCTCTTGGCTCCAGATCTGCCGTGAGGTACAGCTTCATGGCTAGCAGGGAGCAGCAGAGAAGACGGCTGCCTTGTGATGGAAGCAAGGAGAGAGGGAGGAGGAGGAACTGCATACCCGTCAGTGGTGCATCTCACTGACCAAGCTTCTGCTCACTCAGCTCAACTTCTCCCTCCCACCCCCATAGCAAGAGTCAGACTCAGGACCTTGTACTTGCAAGGCAGGGGCTTGTGCCACTGAGCTACATCCGTGGTCCCTCAAGCTTAACAACTTCTGCTTTTGCTTTGCTTCCTCCTCCTCCTCCTCCTCTTCCTCCTCCTCCTCCTCCTGCTGCTGCTTGTGCTGCTGCTGCTGCTGCTCCTGCTTCTATGTGTGTTACAGGCTCTCACTAGGCAGTGGGATTACCATGTGTGCATTACCATGCCCAGACTCTGACAGGCTCAGCTTGCCCTGGGGGTGGGGCTGGTGTGGCATGTGGTGCTGGGGATCAAACCATGGTCCCTGGGCTTAACTAAGCTTGCCTAAGAAGGTAATTTAGTCCTCTGAGCTATCTCACTGGCCCTTAGTTTAACTTCTTAAAGGGTTGGGTCCACCACTTTTGACAAAGGGTTTCACTTATAAGCCTTTGGGCAGATGCTTGGATCCAAATTACAGCAGCATGAACCAGACAGATAATTAAAGAGACAACTCACAGTTGTAACTAAATGTGTGCACAAGCTATGACAGCAGTATTGTGACTGTTATTCATCTGAAGTACAAGTATACTCTTCTATGAGATGTATTCTGACAATGAACATGCTAATTTCCAGTAAAAAATATGTCCTAGGATCCAAGATATATGCCAGTACATAGCATGTAGGAAAAAAGTAATTTAAACATGGAAAGCCCTTCAGAGAGTATTTGCAAACATGAGGTGCCCAAGAAATGTAAGCTATTCCTACTATTATCCTGATATTATTGGGAAAATGATAAGAACTGTCCTGAAACACACATACACACATGTATATGGAAAAAAAATATGTGTATAACCAAACATAAGATTGGTACTGTTTCATAGAAATCTGCAATGACCTTTAAAGAAGGGTTCATCCAATATATCTTTTATATAGTCCTGCATAACTATCATATTGAGAGCTCTTTATTGTTCATCCAGGATGCAACTTATCTTGCCTTTTGAATTATGCTCTTTGATATTTCCTATATGCTACTTCTGGAGGTATTAAAATATTTCAAGTTTGAATAACTAAAAAAATCTTACTTTTAGTTTTCAAAGGTATGTTTGCTAAGTATAAAATTCAAAGAGAACAGATCTTTTCTTTCAGTCCTTTAATTAAGCTAGTTTCTTACACACGTGATCCTTTTTTTTTCTTTCTAATGTGGAATAAGATGCTATTTAATTTTGTTCTTCCATAGATAATATTTTTATGTATACGCTTTAATTATTTTTTTCTTTACAAGAAGTTTTGGACAATTGTGCATCTTGGTATGATTTTATTTAAATGTCTTTGCAAAAGGTTTACTTTTCTTGGAAATGTGGTATTATAAGTTGAACTAAATTCAGAAATTTTAAATCTTTAATAAATAAATAAATAAATAAATAAATAAATAAAGATAGAACTGTTGCATGCCCTACAATGCACGGGAAGGACACCCTACAACCAACAAAGAATTCTCTGAGCCAAAATTGTCATCAGGGCTGAAGGTTGACAAACTGACATGAGAACATTTTACAATTCTTTTCATGTGCAAGATACAAACTTTGAACTTTATAAATAGTGTTTATAAATTACAAAAACAAAACATATTTTCACTAAAATTCTGGCAATAAAATCAGAAATTCTTCAAGCAAAAAAAAAAAAAAAAAAAAGAAGAAGAAGAACTGTCCTGAAAATTTAACTCTGATACTTCTATATGTAAAATATCTTTGATACTTCTATATGTAAAATAATACAAAAGAAATTATTTTAACTTTTCACCTTAGAACTGAGAAGAATAAAAATGAGCTTTCAGTTTTAACTTTCTGCAATGTTGAGGTCTATGTAATTCTGCACAGTGACTGAAAAGATTTATATGACACTTAAATGTTGCCCTTAAGTTTCTGCTGTTGCCTTTCACAGTCTCTTCATTAGATGATAAGAAAGCTCCTAGACAGGAGAGAGTAGGCTCACTAAGACCTCACTTTTTATTTTTGAATAATGCCTTCTCAGTATTATCCATCTAGAAAGTGCTCCAATCTGGCTCCTTCACCACAATTTAATTTACATAATAATGCTGACAATTCTTAATCCCCAAATCGTGGTACTTTGAAGTTCAAAAGTAAAATCAGAAATATTTCCTGTTTCTCCTTAGATTTTTATCAACTATACATCTAGTGCACTCTCCAAACACAAACATTCCCTGCTAAGGCAATTGGCTTTAGGTGCCTTCTAAGAAGGCAAAAATGATTCTGGGGATCTTTCTCTGAGTTACAGTTGTGATATAAAATGTCCTTACCAAAGCTCATAGGTTCAGAGGTGGGGCTTTTCAAATGTAATTAGCTTATAAGGCTTCTGACTTCATCAGAAACTTAAACTATTGACAGATTTCTACTTTGATGACATTATTGGGAGGCAAGACAAATTTAGGAGGGGGCCTCATTCAATGAAGAAACCATGGGAACATGATTGTGAACTGTATCATGTCTCTGGTCCCTTCTTCTTTGGCTCTCTTTGGCCCTCTTTTCCTCTCTTTTTCCTTCTTCCCTCCCTTCCTCTCTCCCTGCCTCCCTCCCTCCCTTCCTTCTTTCCTTCCTTTCCTCCTCATCTCCCTCTTAGGAAGAGTCTCCTCCATTGCTAGGAACTACTTTTCCCAGATCTGCTTTTTATTTCCACAAGAAATACTTCCCCAATTCCAGCAACCAAGGCTAAATACTGTCACCTTAGATAAAAGTCTTTGTTTTGCAGGGCATTTTAATTTATTGTTTTTGTTCATTACATGTGGATTATAAAATCAGTGAATGGCAGCTTTTTTCTGTGACCTAACTTAACGTATGTTGACATATGGAACAAGACACCACTGTTGAAACCCAAAATCAGGAGAACAAAGTTTCCATTTGCTTTGAGTCTGTTTTTCATTCACTTTCCCTATCAGTGCCCAGTGGACTAACAGTTTGCTCCTAGCAGATATTAAATATAGAGCTATTCCTTGGCTCAAAAATTAAAATTAAATAAGAAAGAATCATTTCTATTGTGACACATCACTTAGACACGCTAACTTATGGATCATTTTTACATCTTGGTCAGCACAGTAAGCTGTATCAAGTTTCAGATTTGTAATTGTATTTGCTACAGTTTTATTTATAGAGTAACCCCTAACAGTCAGAAGAATGCAATGTGTAAGTGGAGCTCTTGAATTGCTGTAATTACACCTAAACAGGTTCAGTGATCCGTGATGAGGTATGGCCCCAGGGCAAATGAAGAAACACGTCAAGTACCAACATTGGCTCTCCAGAAAAGGTTGGAGACATTGAAAAGCTTTGACTGTGGAGGTACCTCAAACTGTTGAGTCAAATTCTTTTACCAATAGTTATTTCATAGTACTTTGCATAGTAAGTTAAGCTTCAAAAAAGCACATTGTTTTCCTCTGAAGACCTTTGCAGTGGGGTAGACTTGGTAGGAAGAAAACACAAAATGAAAGCCAATTTCTCTAGCTGGGGGAAAGCCTGTATTTGCTACTCAAATTATTTTTAGAGTTTTCTTCTTGCTAAAATTACTGAAATACAAAATAGGGAGTGACAAAAGTGTTGGGAAACCACTTTCAATTGACCTTGGCAAATAGTTAAGGAGTCCCCTGGGGGGACTTGCAAACTGAGGGGAATTGCTAAACAGTTTAAAGAGCAGCCAGAAAACAATGGCCAAAGAAGTTTGATTCTTGGAAAGCTCTCCAAATTGACAGTACTTCACAGTTGAGCAGACCTTCACAGCTTTGGGGCTTACAAAGAAAGGATGAGGAGATAAATTGTGGAGGGGGAGAGGTGGAAGGAAATCACTTTTGTTTGGCTTTGATCCATACCCTACAGCAGTAAGGGGGGGGGGAATGTGAAGTCAAAATTTCTAGAAAATTCTAATATAAAGAGTAAGGAGAAGTAACCACGGTTCCCTGGCAGTCTTCATCATGACTCTGATCACTGTCTGAGATACAAATCTAAAACTCCCTGTACAAATAGAGTCAGAAATACCGTTTATCTTCCATTACATATCTTTTCAAATTATTTGTTTGCCTATAATTTTGAAATGGTTCCTTCTTGTTAACGCTATACTATTTTGAGTACTTACCAGAAGGAAAGAAACATGCAGCATAAAGATTTTTTTAAAAAGGAAAATAGATTTAAAGATTTTGGTGAAGGCAGATTATAGGAAGTTTAGAGTGAAACAGTGACAATAAATGATACAAGAAAGCACCTTCACAAGTGTTTATAAATATGTTCATATCTATTAATATACTACAATATGACTGACAGTTTTAAATGCTTTCCATTTAATTGATCTACCACTCATAAATACTCTAGAGGCAGGTATTTTATTATTCCTAGTTTACTAGAAAGTTTACTAAGGTCCACAAAGTTTGAAAAACTTGCAAGATGACCCAACTAATGCGACAGAGACAAGACTCGTACTCTTGTTCAAAGAATTCATAATATCAGCTACTAGACGCTTCTAATGCTTGTTCCACAAGAAAACTTTTAATTTTAAATGGATCACTGGTGAGAATCCTATTTATTTTTGAGGCTTTTTTTTAAATACAGAAACTTGGGCCATTGAGATATGAACTGATGCTAAGGTCTAACTGGTACTGCAGCTTATGGGTAGATATCACGAAAGGTTCTAATCACTGAAAATTTCCAATGACAGTAATTCCCCTCATTTGCCTTGAATATCATGACTGCTTCTTGGTTCAGTATAGAACAGATATATCACAAACCTTAGCAAATGATCTCAGCAGCTTGTGGTCACTGGTTGGCCAGGAAGAGGCGGTAAGACTTCTTCTACCACTGTGTTGTTGTACACATGTATTAAATGTATTAAATGATGATTACACAAAACAGGGAACATATCTTCTGGGTTTGGTGATACCAAGTTATTCCATTTCACTGAGGTCTCTAGGAAGAGATTCAGTAGCCTTAATACTAATGGCCATGTTCTTATGCTAGAGGTACTTATCCTATAAAGTGAGAATTACAAGGGGACAGATATTGCTTTGGAGGTGGGGTTGGGTAACCATGGGAAGGCTAGAAAAGAGGGTAGAACATCAAGACAGACCACGCTCTTTAATTTCTTAGCTGCAAATATTGTCTTTAGAGGAGTCAGATAAGGCTGCATTTTTATTTTAGTGGAAGGCATCAGTATGTAGTTTATTCTCTTTAGTTTGTAGTTCAACCAAAATTTGAGGTTTTAGGGAGCATTTATTGGCCTCTGAGAAACAGAAAGGACTCGATTTCATAAACTCTATATGTAGAAAGAGAAGAGTTCATCTAGCATGCACACGGTCCTGGTTTTGACCCATAGCACCACTAAAAATATTAAAAATACTTTAAAAATATTTAAAATAAAATTTAAAGCTCAAAAGAATGGGAAAGCAAGAAACTAAATTAGATTTTGTTTCTTTATGGATTGTGCCTTAGACTTCAAAAATGATGCTGGAGGGGTTGGGGTGATAGGTCAGCAGTGTAAGCTCCTGTCTGGCAAGCACAAAGCCCTGACTTCAATCCTTGGTACCACAAAACAAAGACAAAAACAAAAACAAAACAAAATGATGCTGGAAGTGAGGCAGCTTGGTTGGTAAAATGGTGATGAACAACTTTTGCTAAGATTCCGGCCCCCTTTGGCTCAGTGTGTCTAAAATTAGGCTTTGTCTTACAAATGAGAAGCTCAGATACAGATTTTTCTAACTTCTCTCACAGAACTATGTCATAAAAGATCTTCGGCATAAGGCTGAATACATTCACTATTCTGTTGAAATACCACAAAATAAAAACAGAGAACATTTTTAAAGTTCTGCAATATAACTAAAATAGCCTAGAAACACTGATTAATGCTAGACTCATAAGACCAAATGACTAAGAACCAGACTATTCAATTCCCAACGCTAGCCACCAAGCTAGCGCCTGCATAAGTTTCGGGTACTAAATCTTGCTATTCATTAGAAACTTTGCTGCACTACTTAGCAAACACACAAAAGGGATAGTACAGTGAAATTAGAAAAATCATTATTTTTCAATATCATTTTTAAAAATAACAATTTATATTTGTGTTTCTTCTGTGTATCTTAAGACATAAAACACTGCAAATAATTGAAGCTCTCTGAATACTCTTTGTCCATCATATTCTTTTTATCCATGTAGCTATTATTACTTGTAATTTAGCATTCATCAATCCTGGGCATTTTTCTACATTCTTATTATGTTGTAGACCTGAGGTAGCACTATTTTGCAAATGAAACTTGAAATGAATAGACTTATTCATGAAATCTATGTGTACTTTTTTAACTTGTTTTTTTTTTCATATTGTGAACTTTAGGCTATTTTTATATGGAGAATTTTCATTTGTTCATTATATGAGTACATCATAATTTAACTTAATCATTTCTTCTTTGGTGAATAAATATTTAGATTCTGCATGCTTTTCTGGAAGAATGCTACTATGAAACCTCTTATACAGGTTTTCTGGCACCCATGAACCATGTGTCTTCCAGTTATACACTCAGGGGTGGAATTCATTCATGTAGATCTGCACCATGTATTTGTTGGGTATGTCTTACATGCTAGACAGGACTCTGGGCCAAGAATGAGCAAAATAGATAAAATCATTACACTCAAGGATTTGGTATTCTAGTGAAGGAACTATATAATGAAAACAACAGAAACAGGTAAATTGTACCATGTGTCAGATAAGTTCTGGGGGAAAAAACACATCACAGAGTGGAACAGAGAGGGGTGGGCAGGACCTGATGCCTTGCAAAGGGTAGCTGTGAGAGGCCATGATGGGAGGGTGACATCAAAAGGGACTTTGAGGTGAGAGAAGAAAGGGTAGAAAGAGGCAGTCCTGCATGGATCTTGGAGAAGAGCTTTCCAAACAGAAGGACAGAGGTACTGGGGCCCCAAGAAAGAATATCTAGCATGATGGAAGTGTAGGGAAGACGTCCGTGTGGCTCATGTAGATTTCTCAAGGATGAGTACCAGAGGATGAAGTCAGAGAAAGGAGTTCATTAGTATTTATGAAAAAAATCCTAAAAAAAGTGTATTTTGTTCTGAGTGAGATGGGAAGCCACTGGATGGTTCTGTGTAGGACATTTTCATTAAAAGAAAGTATGGTAGGTGCTGTACAGTGTATGATAACAAATATGGAAATGGAGAGATCTATTAGAGGGTAAGATGCACTTCAGCAAGAAGGATCGTGGTGGTCTAGACCACAGTCCCATCAGAAGAGGTGGGATGACATGGTCAGATGTTGGATATTAAAGGTAGAGCCAGGTGAATTTGTTTGATGGATTGGAAATAGGGTGGGAGAAAAGAAGAACCAAGGGGGACTCTGAGTCTCTTTCCTTGAACAGTTGCAAGGAGGGAAGACTTTTGTTTTGCTTTGTTTTTTATATGGAAAGTAGTTGGAGGGGTTCATCTTGGATTTTTAAGTACTTTTTTATTTTTGATATGATTCAATATGGCTATTTTTTATTAAAATGGAGAAGTCAAGTTGTTAATTAAGTGTTGCATAAAGTATCAGTGTATGTACATCTTAAACTTAAGTGTCACCCAATTGTTCTCCAAATTACTTAACCTATTATATATACAGAAACAATGTGTACATTGTCTAATTTTTTCATATTATTACTTTGATGGCACCATGTGTGACCTCACAATCAACTAGATTCATTAACAAGAACAATACTGGACTAAGCCCTCTGATCTTATTTTATGCTGAAGGTTCTGAATATTCATAAGCTATTGGCTGGTGGTGCAGTTGCCACATTTGCCAACCCTAGTAGTCAATAAATGGGACATATCACATTCTGACACCTTTAGAAAGAAAAAGGCATCAATGGATATTTTTGTAAATGTCACTGAGGTCATGGAAATTCCTACAGATGGAGTTGCACAGATTTGGTATGGATAATTCTATTGTTTGATTTTTGATAATGATCAAAGTCTCGCTAATGTAAACTAATTGGAGGCATTGGAGTTGCTGGGTTTTGATTATAAAAAGAAAGAATTTAATTAATTTTAACTACCCATATTCAATAAAGGTTTACAAGACTAATAATGATGACCTAATAGGCATCTTATGATCTGTTATGAATGACTGTATTTAGAGTATTAAAGCACATGTTTGGGCTATTGCTGGCTTTCACTTTTATTGCAGTAGGTGGATGTTTAAAAGTATTTTATCTTTTTTCCTTTTGTCTATATACACAATTACCTTACAATATAATCCAAATATCAGGACATGTTTGGACCATTGTCAGTAAGGGGGAACACCTTATTTGTAGTTATTTGGCAGAGCATATGCATTCGCTTTGAAAGGAACAAAACCTTTTTTTGTTTACATTGCCTATTATTAACTTACTGTAAAAAAGGGAATAACTATGAAGGGCTATGGTTTTCTTACACAGAAAAAATATTCTAGAAATTATTATGCTACTGTTGTCTTTGGAGATATTTGGTGTAGGAGTTCTATGCCTTGTGCAGTTTTAAATGTGGCAGCTCCTCTCAGCTCCATTCCTGGAGGAGGTCAGGAAGCCAGAGACAGCTAACAAGAAGCAAGGGCATGCAAAGACCTCTCACTGACCCACAGTACAGGACCAGGAGTCAGAAGATGTGAGTTGTGATGGTCTCTACGACTAAATGATCATTATCCTGTTACTTGGCATATCATTTTACAGTTGTCTTACAAGTAAGAGGTTTAAATATATAGTTGTTATAATAAAGTATTTTTGAAAGTCTGATGTGAAAATGTAAAAAAAATCAGAAGTAATTTTGAACTAAAAAGTTTCAGAATTCTTTTGTGTCTACTCACAAGTTGGGAGTGGAGAGAACAGGGAAGGTGAACATGGTTTTATGCTCTTCTGAAGTAGTGCATAAAGGATAGGAAATACTGGGACAAAATCAGAGAAATAGATGATTTCTGACATGCTTTATTAATGCAATAATTCAAATAGTTATAATTTGTATATCATTCAAACACTAGCTAAGTATAAAGCTTCAATTATTTTTACGCAGATTTTGTTCCATCAGCTTTACCTCCTTCTGCTGAGATTTTGTTACACATGCAAGAGTAAAGGGGGAAACAGAATTATTCTGCTCTATTTGCAGTCGACAGGTATCTAAGCAGGTGCTTTAGCCCACTGAGCTATCTGGCCCGCCCTTCCCTGGTGTTTCTAGACCAAGTAATTTCTATTTAAGGCACATTTAAGGATCTCTGGCCAACGGCTTTGTAGTCTCTATCCATGTGAATATAGCAATTTGTTTTCCTATTCTGAACCTAGCACAAATACAGTCATTAAAATCCTACCTCGTTTCCCTAAAATTGGGTCCCTATTTCCTGCTCTGTCGTTTGCCCTTCCAGAGCTATGGTTCTCCTTCCTCTTGTCTAACTCTCTAAGGGTCTGGTTTGTCCCGGTGCTCCAGGCGCTGCTGCGGATGGAACCCGATACCTGCTGCTGTGTTTGCCTCTGACGCATCCCTGTCTGTACACCTGAGCCCGTCTACTGACCACCAGGCACGCAGATCCTTCCCACACCCCTCCCCCGCCCAGGACAGCCACCAGCACTTTATTTATTTATTTATTTTCTTGGTGGAACTGGGGATTGAACTCAGGCCCTTGCGCTTGCCAGGGAAGTGCTTATTCTACTGAGCCATCTCCGCGGCCCCTCCACCAGCATTTTAGAGCTGCCTGTCTCTCCACTTAGCAACTTGGGCCTTTGCTTATTGCTTGCTTCAGATTGCCCTGACATCCATGCCTCTCCGTAAGTCTGGGATCCTGGGAGAAGGCGTTCCAGTTTAAAAGACTTTCCCAGTGTCTGCATGCCGGTTGCCCTGGACTGATGCAGCCTGAGCCAGATTCTAATGCCTCAGTGCAGGACCTTTTGCTTAAATGTTTTCTTCCTTCTACAAAATGTCCTTCCGAGATTTTAAGACTGTCACATGCCTTATGTGGTCAAAAGAGCTCAGTGTTCTTAGACTTGTGTTATGTATACAAATATGTGACGCAAATAACCAAGGTCTTTGAAACAGAAATGAAAAAGGAAGAAAAAGAAAAAGGCACAAACTTCAATGCGCATTTACATTTTCCCCTTTCAAATTAAAACTAAAATGAGGATACAAAAATGGTTAGCTAATTTTAAACAATGAAGCATTATATCAAAGGTTTAGTTTCAGAAAGGAATAATTTGCAATGTTCAATCACTATCTGTCATTGACTTTGGTACACTGAAAGATGACGAGAGAAAACTACTTGAGCGAATCACACTTGAGCTACCATCGAAATTAACCACTCCAGGACCCACGAGGGGAAAAAGGAGCCATACTAACTATGATTTTCAATGACCCTGAGAATTATAAAATGGTTAAGTGAATTTTTTCATACAGAAATTATGGTGTGCTCACTGAAATTGAACCTTCAATGCTAAATAAATTACTTTTTCTTATTTTTGAAAGGTTATGATATACTTGCATTGGGAATGCATTTGGAAGAGGGGTACTTTGGAAATATAGTATGTGGAACTGTATTTTATCTGAAAAGTGGTAGAACTGCTTTGCATGACATGCCAATGTATTCTTTGTTCCCCCAAATGGTGAGTTTTTAAAAATGTAAATAGAATCTAGAAGAAATAATTTCATTCCTTTTGGAAGAAAATGATAGGACAATAAAATTCTTATGGGAAACATAAATACAGACTTAAGAATGATATAATTATGTGAACATATTAAGAGGTTTTTTACTGCCCCCTGCTGTCAGTTTCAAAAAGAAATAACAGGAAAATGACTGCAAAAACTGACGGGGTGAATTAGTTAAACAAATTGGTTGGGAGAAAAAATACCTGTGTTTAATTGCACCACTTTCCAGCCAGTCATGCTAACGGTTACTTCATGCTCTGCAGGTAATGATTTGTAAAACTAAGAAACCAACACTACTAAAGTGTGTGTTAGCAACATAAGGGGAAGAGAATAGTTTGTTCTTTGTGAAATATTGTTAGTTTAAAAAATACCAGTGTTTCAATTTTTAACCAGTGAGGAAACTTTAACCATTTGGAAACTATACCATAGTTTTTTTTTTATAGTTTTCAAATTAAACTATTTTGCATTGGATTTTCAATGTGTATATAATTTAGGCAAAACATTCATTACCAATAAAAGGAAAACTGTAAACAAATCAGCAAGTGCTTGTTTCTGTGGCACACTCCTGCGCAGGATACCGCGGTTCGATCCCCGGCTCCACCTGCCTTACTAGACCTGCCCTTAAAGCAGCCTGAACCAGCAAGCCCCCCCCCCCAAAAATCCTTCTGTAACACACTCCTGAGAAAATTCTATTAGCGTTTGGCACCAAAAATGGAGAAATAAGAAATAACAAAGCTAACAGGTAATGCTAATGTAGTGACATCACTAATGAAATGTGGAGTTGTGAGAGGAAGGTCCAGAATCTGATTCTTGGTCTATACCCTTTTTGTACAGGAGAAGGTATAAAGTCAGAAGGTAAAGAGAAAAATGCCACAGAAAGTGCAGTGGGCCTGGTGCTGGGCAGCACTAAGCGCGAACACACCTGTCTTGTTGCACCTGCGCTCTGAGGTCCAGAGCCCGTGCATAAACAATGGGACCTCGGGTGCTCCCGACCTGCTTTACGTTTCCTTAGAAGAGTTCTGTCTTCTCTGGTTGCATCCCACTGGAGGTGTGCATGTGTGCTGTGTAAAGATACAGCACATGCTAAAAAGTAATACTGCATTATATGTTTTGGACTCCTTTTTTTTTTTTTTTTTTTTTTTTTTTTTCAGTACTGGGGATTGAACTCAGGACCCTGTGCTTGCCAGGGAAGAGCTTATTCTGTGGCGCTATCTCCCCAGACCCTGTACTCCTCTTATGGCTGGCTTTGACCCACTTTTTAGATGACACTCAAGGTCTCCTGATCACTTCTGACCCCCCTCAGCAGCTCACATTCAAATGTACACTTTTTTCAGTGCTTTGTACAAGTCAGCCTCACACGCCAGGTTACCCTGGTTGTTATGAAACCTATAACAGCCTCCTTGAGCTGCTCTTTGGTTGTCGTATCTTTTGATTTTGTTTTTCTGAGTTAGTAGCACAAATAATCGGTAATGACACGGAGATGGTGCCAGGGATACTGGATTTGCAAATTAAGGGGCTTTTTTCTTGCAGGCACTTGATGAAACTGTACCTCAGTGACCAAAGGACTAACTACACAGGAAGTCTTTTCTCCCCCAACCTTCAAAGAACAACAAAACCATTTGAAATTCGCAACACCAAGGTCTTACCTGACTTGAGGAGTTGGGTTCCCAGTGACTCTGCACTCCAAATGAATGCGACTTCCTTCCTCAGCTTCTTGGCTCCTCAGCTTCTGGATGAACCGAGGTGCTGAGGGGAAGTGGGGGGCCTTGGGAGGGTGCACATGAGCGGTGCTATTGCACTGTGGCCTGGGCACATCCGGGTCAGCCTGGCAGCAATGCCTGGCCTCAGGTAACTTGACTTCTGCTTCCGTCTCTTGATGGTCTCCTGTGGGGCTCTGGCTGGCCGAGGCAGTCATCATGGCTGATGGCTGATTTTTAGGAGACAGATACCCACTGTCTGGGGATGAGGACTCCCCATTTGGGCTCCTGTTTCTCGGTTTTACCCCTCTAAAGATGGATGTCAGCTCCTCAATGAAGTTAGCCGCCTTGTCACACAGCTCACTCTGGGGCCCAGCCTTGCTCTGATGTGCTGGTTTGGGCTTTGTATTTGTGTTGGGAGTTTTTGCACCCCGTTTGCCGGCCTTTCTGAGGCTCCGGATATAACTGGGCCTAGCAAACTGGGGAGACATGGCTGATTTCCTTCTTGAAATGGGTGAAGAGATCCTCTCATTTGGTTCTTCTGCTGGAGGCTTGATAGGCGTTGGTTTATGATTCTGAGGTTTTCCTGAGGAGGATTGCTTGCTCAGTTTGGTCTCCTTGTGCGAAGGATTTTCACAGCAGCTGACAGGAGAGGTGTTGAAAATCTGTGAGATCTCTTTCTCCGAGTCGAAATCCTCTGTTTCAGAGTCCGCTATGGCTCTCCGGGCCAGGTCAAGGCTCTTATTTATCTCTTCCTGGCTGAGGAAAGCGGACAGCCCCGGGAAGAAGTCAGCATTCTTACTTTCTTCCTGCATGTCTGATAAGGAATCATAGAAGGAGTCATGGGAGGAAGTTTCTGACATATCTGAATCGTCTTCATACACTCTCTGCTCTCCACAGGAAGCCCAGTGGCCCTGAATCCTGTTTTCTTCTTGTGTTCTGAAAGGCAACGTAGAATTGTTAGAAGCAATGGTTTTTCCATTACACTACAAATCTGCTAATTGAGAGAACGAATATATCAGTTTTCTCATTGCATGAGTTAGAAGAAAGAGAAAATATATATGTGTTTATCATTTATTAGCTTAATATTTCAGTGAGTATCAGGGTTATAAGTGAATATCAAGTGTCTCGCTAAGCAGTATTGAGTAATTAAAGTGAGAGATAGCTACAGCAGGTGTGATTTGTGTCGAAGGACATTCTGCGCTTCTTCTAGGCTCCTTCCCATCCACACACCTCACTAAATCTCCCGTTTCATGGATGTTAAGAGATCACCAGCTTGTTGGTATTTTTAGCACTCCTGACTTTGATTATCTGACCCTAAACCATAAAATATATTTTAATCATTCCAATGTTCATTTGCTTTTGGTCTTCAAATGAGCTATTTGTACCTTTATTGCCTTCTCCTTTTCCTGTGGCTGGTGAAGCTCATTTACGTTCATTCATTCAACATTGCTCCAATAGATAGTAAGTTCATGAAATTTCAGGTGCTGAGGGGATAGCTGTGCTCCAGACCAGGTATTTACAAACTTTCTGCTAAGGGCCAGCTAGTAAATTAATTGATTAATTAATTAAACTTTATTTTGTGGCTCTTGTAATTGCCAAACTTGCCATGGTGGTGAAAAATCAGCCACATGAATGAGCACAACCGTGTGCCAAGAAGACTTTACTTGTGGACATTGATTTTTGAGTTTTATGATAGTTTTACTATAAAAAAAATTCTTTTTTTTTTTTTTTTTGGTTTTTTAGGAAAGAGTCTACAGGGTGGTCAGGGTCTCCCTACTGGATCTGATTCATAGTGATCTGCCTGTTTATAGCCTCCTGAGAGCTGGGATTACAGGTGTGAGTCACCACACCCAGTCTCCTTTTTTGGATTTTTTTTTTTTTTACATTGTTTTTGAACTGTAAAACAAAAACACAAAAACAAATTAAAAAGAAAATCCCAAACCATTCTTAGGTTTTCACGTTGTACAAGACGTGCAGCTGGAGGGATTTGGTCCAGAAGATGAAATTTACTGACTGTTGATCCCGAATAGTGACCCAGTCCTTATGTCAGTAACATGAAGGAGATGGAAAGACATTAAACAAATGTTATAGAGATAATAGGAGAGTTTGACAGGGCTCTGAGGGGAGAGAAAAGTGTTTGGGAGCTGTGAAGGCCTAATCTAATCTTGAAGGACATGTACCAGCACTGTGTGTTTTTAAAGACATTAATATAGCAAAATCATAAAAATTAAATAAAAGGTGTTTCATTATTTATTAAACAATTGGGCATCAATTTCAATCTTATCATTCTTTGAATTAAATATCAGGAGGCAATGACCTCTCCTTGCTCCAAGGGTGCTATTATTTTATAGAATAATAGGAGAAATGATCTAGGAAACTACACAATCGATCTTTGGCTCAACATTAAGTCAAATAGTTAGTGAAAGAAGCTCCCTGGGTATGGCAAAGCTCAACTTCATAGGCTGTGTCAGGAGCAAAGGTGGTGAGTCCTTCGCTAGGACTCGTGTCTCACAGGTCTGAACTGGGGGGCCTGTTTCGAAGCAGGTTGGCATCTAGGGGACTCACTGCTTTCAAACAATAGCAAGCAAGAGTTGAAAGGGCTTCCTAGAAATCTATCTCAAAATGTACCACCACATAGGATGTCAGGATTCATAGAGTCTGTTAATTCTACCAAAGACATTTAATCAGAGATCCTAAAGTTAATATCAACCTACTGAATGTTCTTTATTTCAATGTCGTACTGTTGTCTTAGATGTCTTTTTAGAAAAATTGCTTGCTTTCTCATGCCTGAATTCCAAGTTTTTCCCATGCTAATCCTCCTCTGACTTCTAAAATATGTTTCCCACAATTTTTGTGGTAAATCTACCAGAGTGCTCTGATCATTGTTACCTTCTTTATTAAACTAAATGTTATTCTAATTCCTTGTTTTGTCTGTATTTCACTATGTAACCATCCTAGTTTTTCTCTGATTTTTAAAATAATCCCAAAATCATTTATGAGGAAAAGTTGTATTTAGTACATTTTGAATTCTTGAATATGTTTTGTTCACAGGAAACAGTTATTTAAATTATAATTTTGAAAACCCAAGCCACAGAAAATACAAACTAGTAGAAAAGGAATATGCATTCAAGATTCTATTTAACTAATTAGTGACTAGTAACATTTTACAACTAAAACTAGTAACATTTTACACACACACACACACACACACACACACACACACATATATATATGCAACTAAGGATGCTATAATAAACTCACTAGTTGATTTGTAACTGATTAATATCCATAGAGCAATAAAACATGGTATTAGAAATAATTTACACAACAATATGCTTACTGGAATAAATAATTTGTGTGTCTATGAAGAAGTTATAATTTGCATCCAAACTTTCTATAACTTACAGAGTTGTCCAATTGCCTCCTTGAAGACAATGAACACAAGGCACAGGCCCTCATAGAGTGGGGAGGCCCTGAAACGTCCGTAGGAGCCCATCCTGCATTTTATGGAAAGAACATTGTGTTGTTTTGTCTATTTAGAAGCTATTATAGTTTATTTCAGGAAGGCAGGTTTGTTCCCTCAGTACATCAGCAACCTTGGTAGCTAACATGTGAAGAAGCCAGGGTCAGGATCAGCTCCTGTCATGTGTGAAGAGATAAAAGATAGCATAAACACAAAGGACACCTGACAGTGGGAAGGGAATGATTGTTGGCCTAAAAGCATTCTTGTGTGCCTAATACAAAACATAGTATTTTCATTTCTGGAAGTTTATTTTTCCTTGGGACATGAACCACTTGTTTTATGATTGGAATTTGGTTTTGTATTGAGCTCAGTGCAGAAAGAGATTTTGTATCTACTATACCTAGAATAGAGGAAGGTGATAATCCAAGGAGATAACTTGAAACATAAATGGAAATAGGCGCACCACAGGCAAAGGGACTTATTCCAATTGTATTCACGGTGTGTCTACTACATGCCCAGCAATGTATCATGGAGTAGGACATAACTTAGGAAAGGACAAGCTTTTAGCCCTCATAGAACTTAGTCAGAGGCAGATACACCTAAGTAAGATGCACATACAACTTATTGCTTCAGGGTTATAGTGAGAAAAGAATGAAGTGCTGTGATAGCATCCAGAGGGGACAGCAGGGGAAGGGTCAGGCGAAGTGTCCTAATTAAGACTCAGGACATATGAGGACTTATACTGTAATGTCATGTAACTCAGTAGTGTCCCAAATTTTCTGATCAAGGAGATTGTGGGGCCAAAGAAGAAAGTGATCGATGATGTAGAGTGTGCCTAAAGAGAGTCACATGGAGAGAAAACATTCTCTCAGGCTTTCACAGAGAGCACATTGGCCAAGCAATGGCCATGACTCATCCACATGGCTGACACTGACAAAGATTCTACAATCTGAGGTACAGGATCTCAGGATAAATCCTGAGGGGATTTCACTGACGTTATCAGATCCAAAAGCTGCAACCTTTGTTGCATAGGTCTTGCTTTATCTTGGTCTTAATCATCCAGCAGAAAAGTATAAAAATGAAGTATAAGAAATAAAGCTGTGGTGTTATGTTGAGCTGTAGGGGACTCAGGTCAACAATTTCTGACACTGCCAGTGAAGCGGAAGACCCATTACTATTATGAACTACTGGACTCTTTTAGAATATTTTGCGGCATTAGCACACCTATAATATTCAAATGACAGAACCAAACAAATAGTGGATACAGATGAATGCCCATTTTGTATCTATGTATTCAAAATGGGTAGGATAGATATATAGTTACATTCTCTTAATGAATAGAGGGATTTGTTCTAATAATAGTGTTTGTAAATAGGATATCATGTCCGCATCTTGTACAGCAAATAACTACTAGGAAGAGAGTATGAAATGTGTTAATTATTGAAACTGTCATACCAATTTGATTTGAAACTGTCTCATTGCTATATGTCTCTCAATAAAATTATGCGAAAAAAAGAAAATGATATTTGCTGGTTGATCACATGCAGAGATGGTGCAGAGGCAGGATTATAGATTTCTTACTTTAGCAAAGTGAACATTGCCATTAAATAATGCACTGCAAGTGGAAGAATTGAGTTTTAAGGAAAAAAAATCAGCTTACTTTTGAGCTATTTGCATTTGAGAGAGCTCTGGTGTTGATATCCAGAAGGCAATCGGAGATGTTTATATTGGTCTATGGTTGGCTCCTTAAAGCACAAGAGTGAATAAGGCTTCTCACTGGGAATGAGGGAGCAAAGAAAAGAATCCTCAGAACTTTGGAGGGAAACCAAGACAGTGGTGTCATGGAAATTAGAGAAGAAAATGTCACGGGAGTGTTGGGAGTGTCACTTCTATTTTACCAACTGAGAAGATTTAGCACCATTCACAACAGCATCTCCCTGTATGCACCAGAGACTAACAAGCACACTTCTATCAGAAGGAAATATAAATTGCAAATACAGTTGATGATTTTGAGATTTAGAAAGAAAGAGAGATAGAAAGCAATAGTAGAACCAAAAGGTGGATTCTAATAGAATTTTTTTTTTTGCTTCTTTCTCTCTTGTTTTTGTTTTTCTTTTTGTTGTTGTTTTTAGGGAGAGACATATTTCTGAAGGGACACCCTTCCATTTCAAAGGAGTTAGTAGGTGGTCAGAAGCTCAAAATAAGACAACAAGGATGGCGTATAGTCCCAGTCTCCAAGGATGTGAGAAGAAATGAACTGTCATAGCACAAATGGAGTATTTGGTTTCAGGTAGGAGCAGGACAGTTCTTTCTGTTACCAGTTTAACGATAACCCACAACCGTCGGATCAACTCTTTCTGTTATCAAAAGAGAAAAGCAATAAAGGGCATACTTGTCTATGGACACATAAACATTGTGTGTGAGTGAAAGTGTGCATATGTGTGTGTGTGTGTGTGTGTGTGTGTGTGTGTGTGTGTGTTGGGAGAAAAGGTAGCTCTTTCCTTGAAACTCTTGTGTATTTAAAAATTTATGGAGACAAGAAATAAAAAATAATTTGAATTACTTGTAAGGAAAGGGAAAAGATTTTCGGAGATAAATTTGTAGGCACAACAAAGACTTAGCTGAAGTTAGATGTGATGCATTGACGTCATCTGTAACTTGTCACTGTACAGTTCTCACCAGCACAGCTCGTCAGGCCCGGTAAAGGTGTGGCCACAAATGATCCAGGTTCTGACATGCACATAGAGGAGGAAGAAATAAGCAGGGCTGCTGAGAGCGGAGGAACCTATGCCAGACTGGGATTCTTGAGTAGAGACTTGAGCATGGAGAAATTAAGGGAAAACAAGGGAAGCTATGAGGAGACTAACGAAATGAGCAACTGAGAAGTATGCAGTAAGAGAGGGACATGTTCAAAAATGAATATTGAGGAGGTAGAATTTTCTGACTTTCGAATGCATTGTTTTAAAAATAAAGTACATTTTATTTCTTTTGTCAGATTTTAATTTTATCATATATATTATATATAATAAATATGTATGATGGTTTAAATAGTCTGTGTAAGGCATACAATTGGAGATTTGATAAGCATAAACATGTGAAAGTACCATCACACCCTCATTAACATACTCCTCAGATATTTACTTGTTTCTTTACAGTGAGAGACAGTTATATTTTCTTTTCTTTTTGGTGGGAATGCTTATGTTCTACCTTCCTAACCACAGGTTGCAGATGGTGATGTCACTGACTATTTGTCTAGAACAATGACACGATTGAGTAGAGAAAACAGACTACGTGGTACAGCATTTATATGGACTTTTATGGAGAAAAATTGCCAAACCATACTGTAAAGAACTAATTACCTAATGGATTCATGCAATATACATTGAAAACTAGTGGTGGTATGCCAAGCATTGGGGTGTGTGCCTATAATCCCAGCACTCTGGAGGCTGAGGCAGGAGGATTATTGTAAATTTAAGACCAGTGTGGGCTACAAAGTGAGCTCAAGGCTGGCCTGAGCTGCATAGTGAGACCTGGTCTCAAAAGACAAAAATTAATTAACTAATTAATTATAAAACTAGTGGTGATAAAAGAGTAGCTAGTGGTAGGCTGCTTACCAGGAGGTGAGGATTGTGCCAAGAATTGTTCTGTAGATTATTTCACTTAAAATCTTCACAACAGGCCAGAATTTAGAAAGAAGGAAATCTAGGTGGACCTTCTGAGAAAGAGGGCCGAGATTCAGGCCCAGGCAGTGGCTGCAGAGCTTGGGGTCTTACCCATGCACTTCAGCCCCATTACCTTATGGTTTCACAGCTGAGACCCCTGAGCAATATCTGAGACTAATAAAGCCAAGGATTTAAAGTCGGAGTTCCACTGTGAATTCCATCACATTTCAGTGCTAAATGAGCATAGCGTGATACATTTTAAAGCTTCATGAACAGCACTGTAGAGGGAAGCTTGCAGCAAACCTTACCTGATGAAAAATGTTCAGTTTTTATTGTTACACAGGGAGTGTTTGCTGGAGGCGTATTATCTCACCTGCTTATTAACTTATATTTTGGTTTTAAGGAGGCGCCATCTGACAGGATCCAGTTGTCAGGATTAGATGTAGCTTAGAAAATGCTTGCATAGTGAAAAAGAAAATAATAGCTTTATGGCATATCTGGTTCAGATTTAATTTGCAAGGTAGCAGTTTCTGCTGGAACACGTATGTGGTCTGGGAAAAAGGCTCATGTGGCATGGGTGAGCTCCTAGTGTGGGAGGTTTCCAGGTGGCCCCACTTTGCTGAAAAACTGTGCTGCAGAGATTTCCATGTCAGTCAACACCCCAAAATTAAAAGGTCATAATCAAAGGGAATGAAGCACCTCTGCATACGTCTTCATTATTTGCCTGAGATCTTATGTCAGCGTGCTTGGCAAGTCAATGCTGGTGGGATAGATGCAGAAAAGACAGTGGACTGAAAAAGCCCATTTCTACTGCTGTTAGTAAGTAAAGAGGAATTGAAGAAAATGTCAAGAACACTAATGTGCTTCTACCTTGGAAAGTAATATTAAAGCATTTTTAAATTTTGAGGAATAAAGGTGTCTTGTTCACCTTTGGATATTTCCTGTCTCCTGTCTCTATAGTTTTACTTTTCTTCAAGGAAATTGAATTGCCTGGAAATTATTTTCTTCTTTTTCTCCTCCGTGTATTCAAAGTGGCTAGGATAGATATATAGTTGCATTCTCTTAATAAATAGAGTGATTTGTTCCAATGGTGTTTGTAGATAGGATATCATGTCCGCATCTTGTACAGCAATTAACCACTAGGAAGAATGTATGCAATGTGTTAATTATTGAAACTGTCCTATCAATTTGAAAAAAAAATAAAGTTCAGCTTAATTATAGTTTCCCCTAAAACTCATAAGTCATAGCTATTCTCTAATTTCTTTGAAATTGTATAGTTCTGGTTTCTTTTCTTTAAGAAAAACGACCTTTCTTGGCCCAGCCCACTTGATAGCTAGACACTTCTGTTCACTTCCCGGTCCTGGAAGGGTAAATTAAACATGAGCTCGATGGAACAATTGCTTATTTGAGCTAGAGAAGCTTCAAGAAGGACAAAGATGGGGCAAATATAGCTTCTTTGCTTTAATGGTTCCTTACCTCACTAGGAGGGATCAGTCACAAATGAAGAGCCACTTAACCAATAGCTATTACAGTAAAAGATCAAATATGATGAAGGAAATCATACTGACAAAATTGGTCATGTCACTCCTTTCCGCCTTTTGTTGCTGTACCTTCTGTAGTTCCTAAGGGAACCTCCAAAGCACAATTGCAGGTTCGAGATGTCTGCGGACAATCGGTCCTCATGGCTACTCTCCAGCCTCACCTTTTGTCATCGCTGATATACGCTGCACTCAACCCTTGCTGGCCTGCTGCTATTTTGGGATATTTCAGGTTCTTTCATCTCTTCATAAATTTTCACATGCGGTTGTTTTTATTTAGTGTACTCTCCTCTTCTTTTCCAAATTCCAGTTCCTTGAATACTTTATTAAGTTCCATTTTTCCTGGGAATCTCTAACCAATGTAACTTGCTCCTTCTGGGAATGACACTTTCCGTGGTATTTTATTATTGTGTTCATTTTAATCAATTATAAATATATGTTTAGAGACTTTCCTCACTGGACTGTGACCACTGCAAAAGCAGTAGTTATGATGACATATCTGTGTGAATAACGCATAGATGGTGTTTGGGTCATGGCGGCTGGTAGAGAGAAACTAAGATAAGTTTGATATTTGCAAATGTGGTTTGAACCCTGGGTAGCATCTGACAGCTGTTTCCTTTCCTCCTCTTACTCTGAGTCACCTAAGTCCCATCACAGCATTTTTCAGAATTGTCTTCTCTTCTATAAAACAATATTTTACTCTCTACTCTGCATTTTGGAGATTCACTTTGAAATGATTCAAAAAGATGTGAAATTGCACATGATAATGGGGGTGCTAGGCAATATTCGATACATATACACATCATATAAAGCTTAACTCATGCTAATATATTTATTTGCAAAAGTAAATTTCTTTCTGGAAAAAATCTCTCAAAATCCCTTCCTGTAGGTACTTGAAATGTGCAGTGTATTCTTGTTATCGGTAATGAGCTGACTGTGAGACAGGGTGGCAGAACTTGCCCTTAACTGTGACTCAGGACCTGCTGATTAACAATTCCCAAACTTCCCCTGCCCCTGTTCTCCCCAGCCGTTGCCAACCTCTATTCTACTCTCAACTTTTGTGAGAACTTTTCAAAATTCCATCTAAGAATGAGAGGACACAGTACTTGTCTTTCTGTGTCTGGCTTATTTAGCCTAGCATAGTTATCTCCAACATTATCCATGTTGCCACAAAGGATAGGATTTCTTCTTCCTTTTTAAGTGCATATTTTCTTTATACATCCTCAGATGATGGACATCTGGGCTGTTCCCATGTCTTGACAATGGTGAATAGTCCTGCAGCAGGCAGGGGAGTGCAGAGATCTCTCTCAGGCGTGGTCATTTCATTTCCTCTGTGTACAATATATGCCAGGGAGTGGGGTTGCTGGATAACATGCTAGGTCTAATTTTAAGCTTTTGAGGAAACTCCATACTTTTTTCCATCATAGTTGGACTACTTTGTGTTCCTAGAAAGCATGCAAAGTTTTACTTTTCTCAGTGTTTTCATCAGCACTTTTTAGCTTTAGATTTTTTTTACATAATAGCTCCTCTTATTAATATGATATGGCTTAGATTTGTATTTCCTGGGTGATTATTGATGTGCATTTTTCATACATCTGTTGGCTGTTGGCATGTCTTTTTCTGGGAAATATCTAGATAGAGTGCCAATTTTTTTATTTCTTGTATTTTAGGAAAGGGTCTACAGGGTCTCACTGCATAGATTGGACTCATAGTGATCCTCCTGTTTACAGCCTCCCAGGTTCTGGGATTACAGGAGCATGCCACTGCACTCAGTCTCAATGCCAGCTCAGCTCAACCCCCGCCCCCCCGGGAGGGGTGGTGCAGGGCAGACGAGACAGGCCTGGGAATTGACCTTCCAGCCTCTGTGTCTGCCTAAGCAGGCGCTTTAATTCGCTGAGCTATTTGGCCGGCACTAGAATGCCAATTTTTAAATTGAATATTTGAGAAGCTTGTTTTTGAGAGTTGAGATTTCTTATAAATTCTGAATATTAACTCCTTGTCAGATATATAGTTGTGAATATCTTCTCTCATTCTATATGTTCTATTTCTATTTCAGTTTGTTGTTTCCTTTGGTGTGGATAAGCTTTTTAGTTTGCTAACACATTCGCCTATTTTTGTTTCTATTTCCTGTACTTTCATAGTCTTGTCCCAAAATTTCTTGCTCATTCCTGTATCCTGAACTGTTTTTCCTATTTTCCTCTAGAAGTCTTATAGTTTTATATCCTACTTTTAGATCTTCAATGCATTTTGAGTTCTGTTTTGTTTTTGGAAACCAGTAAGACCTGTGTCTACTTTAATTTTTCTGTATGTGCCTGTCCAGTTTTCCCAATACTGTCTGCTGAAAAGATTGTCCTTTCTCCAGTGTATAGTCTTAGCACTTGTGTAAGAACTCAGGTGACCAGAGGTGCCTGGGTTTACTTCCACATGGTTTGTTCTTTTCCATTAGCCTATGTGTCTGTTTCTATGCCCGCATCTAGATCATTTGATTACTTTAGCTTTGTAGTAAGACATGAAATCAGATAGTGTAATGTCTCCTATTGATTTTTTTGTCTAGCTAGCTATAGTTATTTGTGTTCTTTTTTGTGATTTTATAGAAATTTTAGACTCTTTCTAATACATAAAGAATGCCATTTATTTTTAGCAGGAATTCTATTGAATCTGTACATTGCTTTGGGTAACATGGCTATTTTAACAATATTACTTTTTGCAATATTTGCATACCATTTCCAGGAATGTGAGGTGTCTCTCCACATTTTGTATCTTCAACTCCTTTCTTCAATGTTTTCTGATTTTCAGGGTAGATATCTTTCACCTCACTGATTAAATTTATTCCTACATTTTCTTTATCTATCTATCATCATGTCTGTAGTTATTATAAATGAGATTGCAATTTTGATTTCTGTTTCAAATGATTTGTTGTTGGCACACAGCAATGCTATTGATTTTTTTTTTTTACCCTGCAATTTTGACAGTTTCTGATTTTTTTGAGTCATGGTTTTGGAGTTTTCTATAAATAAGATAATAGAAGTACAAATATTTTTACTGAAAATGTGTATGTATTTGGTTATTTTCTGTGTTACCTCAGTAAGCACTGAATTACTGATTTTTGAGGGTCTGTTATGTCTGGGTTCCTCTTGGATGAGCTGAGGACATAGCTGTAAGACGGCTTCACTGCCTTAAGGAGACAGCACTTGTCAGCCAGTTTGTTGGTGACTGGGATTTGAACTCAGAGCTCCGCACATGCTAGCCATGTGCTCCATCACTGAGTTGCACCCCCACCCTGAGAGTCTACATTCTAGTAAGAGAAAAGATGTAAGTAATAAAATGAAAAAGAACTTTTGGTTCTCAATTTCTTACACTTAGCATGGTCCCGCACTGCTGGATTGACTGTAAGCAGCTGTGTTATGCTTCTACTGTGTACAGCCTCAGTCGGAGGAGTCCCAAGAAGAGGACACGCTCAGGTCAGTGGCGCTTCAGCTTCCTTCGAACTGTGCCTAAGGGCAGCTGCTGCGTCACCTCTTGCTGGGTGAATGTTGACATTTATTCATAATGTCACACTCTTAACCTTAAGCAGACGTGTGGTAGAGCAAAGGTTGGGAGGGCTGGCCCACGCGGTCAAGCTCTACAGGGTCCTGCCCTTCACCAGCTATCCCCAGGCCAGCAATGACCAGGCCACGGCCTGCGTCTCAGCCCTCCAGCTTTTACATGAAAACTTCAATTGTCACCTATTTTGATGATACCCTTTGCTTATTTAATTCTTTCTTAAAGATTTTTTATGCCATTTAATTTATAGCTTGCTTTTAGTTGTAAATTTATGGTTCACACTTTCTCCCTAAGATTGTACCATCTGGGGTTTCCTGTTGTACTGTCAAATATAGCTATGTCAGCAAATTTTCCATGAACACCTTATATTTGGTAAGTGTGTCATGAATCCTGACGTATATAATTTTATATCTTAAAGTATCTTGGAAGTACTATCCTAATATTTTGGAAAACATTTTATTTTTTAGTTCTTAAATAGGTAGTACACATAAGTGTACCTTATTATATGCACCTATGAATATACAGATGGCAGAACAGATAGACAAATCATAAAATTACTTTCAAGGTTTTTGATTGGGGCCTAGGAGATAGCTCAGCAGCGTAAGAGCCTGCCTGGAAAGCGCAAGGTCCTGAGTTCGATTCTTGGTACAAAAAGCAAAAACAAAGAACAAAAAAGTTGACTTTTGGGGTCAGATTATCTGAAAGTCAGACCCATGACACTTGGATCTTTTATGTTGTCAGTGACAAATGCATGCAGGGCTCCTTAACTATATAATTCCTTTGAAGGCACTGTTGACTGTGGAAATGAGAAAGGTTATTTATTTATTTATTACTATGAAAGAACTTGGGGAGGACAAAGCATAATATATATGTACAAGAAGCTGTCAAGTTTAGGAGAATGGCTGCAAACAACGGAAGCTGGGCTCCCTGAGGATTTTCCACCGTGTAGCTTTTGACTCGCACACTTTCACAGACCAATTTATTAAGCACATATTATTTTTCTATTTTATTATTTCTGTTACTAAAACTACAGCTCCCCTCAAAAAATGTTAACTATTTGGCCAAATTTGAACCATGAGAAAGTGACAGACTAGGGACTGAAATTTTCATTTAACTGCAAATTTTCTTCTTCCATTAGGGATACAATGGGAAATTACTTAGAATTTAATGGGGCAGGATGTCTGTATACTGTCCAAAGAACACTTTTAGAGATACTGGGAGTGCTATTCTTCTGGAATAAAATGTTTGATGTTAGAAAAAGGCTCCAAAGGTCACTCAAGGTCATTTACCCCCATCGTCAAGCACTTTGCAGAAACAAGCAGGTCCATCAATGTTTCACCTATAATACAAATTAAGTGAGGACTAGAAATGCGAATGTTTAGAACAGAGACCAAACAGTTCAGCGGATTATCTCTGTGGCAGGACTAGGCAGTGGTGGATTTGAGGGGTGAGAAAAGCACTAATATTATAAGTGACTTTAAATTTAGCAGTTTCATCTTTGTATTTTCATGTTTAATCAATTACTAAAAATAATACAAGGTGTTGATTCGAAGATTTGATACTGCAAATATTTTACAGTGAAAAATCAATGTTACAAATTGTTATCAATGTTATTTAATTTTGTCTTTTTAGAAGCGTGGCTGACCCCTAGATTAAATCTGTTGCCCACTTGTTCCTTGCTTCCTCTCTCCTTTCCTTTCAGTAATGTTCTTTTTACTGCGAGTTGCCCCACCTCTTACACTGTAGGGCTCAAGTCAGTTGTAAAAATGATGAAATCTTGCATTTGATGCAAAAAATGCAGACAATTTTGTATTTTTATTCAATATGCAGGGTTCTTTTCCTTCATAATCATCAGGCAAAATGACACTCCAGGAATGTATGTCGTATTTATTCTACAGTTGTAAATGTGCCTTCAAATAAGATATTTTATCTCAGTTTCAGAGATAGAATCATCATAGGTCATGTAACGTTTGAACAGCCGTAAGACTATTTTACAGAAAATAATGACTGGAGTCACCCTTGGTGTCCTTTGTATGGTGTTTGCCCAGCATATTGAAGCAGTTGCAAAAGTCTGGTCTAGGCTTTACCTTTAGTTTATCCACTTCTTGCTTAAAGTCAAAATCTACCTACTGATTTTGTTTCTATATTTTCTAAAATAGTGAGTTAGCAGTTATAAAGTAGCTAGAGCTTCCTCAGCCAGTCATAGGGTTTTTCTGGCTAGAATTTAATCAGGATGAGCTATTGTCTTTAGATGGCCTGAATGCCCACCTGGCACTCCCAGATGACAGTACCCTCTCATAGCCTCCGCACATACCGTGAGAAAGAAATGGAGACTAATTTGGGCCATGTGGATTCCAGCAGGTATCTTTTAAAAAGCTTGTCAGATGTACTCATGGACCTGAAATCTGTTTCCTCTTACAGTCCTTTTTCTTAAGGCAAATAAGTTGAAGGAATTATAATTGTCTAGTGTAGTGTAGATTGTCATTCTGCTGTGTTAACGAGTAAGTTTCAATGTTTGGTTTTAGCAATGAAAGAGATGTTGGATAGACAGTTGACACAGAGCCCCTGAGATACAGACCCTCGGCCATAGCAGCCAGGGTGGGAGAGGGCTATGGAGTTCGAGGAATGTGTTATATCATTTATTTATGGAGCGGACACTGGCTAGGTTGATCTCATAAGCCCTATTACTGTGTATGATTATTATTTTAAAATACTGATTTTAAAATTCTGAATTCTTAAACTGAATATTCAAGTCCTTTAGAAGAAAAGTGAAGCTATCCTTATCATGTAAAAGGAATTTAATCCCTCTATGTACATGACTAAATAGATTTTGAATAGTTTCATATTTTTATAATATAAAACATCAAGAAAGCCTATTGCCAAGAAATAGGCGTTAGTTTGGTGACAATATTCATAAGTATAAGGCTATTAGTACTCTCAGTAAATATTAAAAAATAATATGAGCCTGAGATCATTCTGCATCAACATCATGTATAGGATGCAAGACAAATTCATGACTAATTTAAAACAACACAATAGCCATTCATCGGTTGATGGGCATCTGGGTTGTTTAAGAGGAGCTGAAGGGACGGGAAGGCATGAATGGGAGGAATAAAAAACAGAATAAGGTACATCACATACAGGGACAACTCCATCATGGTGAATCTGATCATTGTATATAACTAAATTTGAAAAATATGAAATTATGTTGTGATATTTAAATGCAAATGGACTCCAAACACTATACTGTAGTTTTTCTTATTATGACTTATCTTCTAAAATAATATGATATTTCATGTACAGATGAAACTTAAAATTCCTGTTGTTACTATGACTGACTTTATTATGTCCTGGGTGTTGTTTTAAAAATCTATTGAAGGATAATTAAAAACTTACAATGTTACTACAACTTATCATTTCAAGCCATCAGCTTTTAGTTTTACTCTGGATGAGGGTATAGATAAATGTATTTTTATTCACTGCGAAATATAAGACTTGCACAATCTTGACAGATTTGGCTCCATTAACACATGTAATCCTTTTGTAATCAATAGCACTGACTTAGCTTGCCTAAGGTTATAATAGAAGAGATGATTGTCTGACAACATGGGTAGAGATGAAGCCAGCATTTGAATCTTATCAATTTCCCGTTTATGGAAAAATTAAACATTTCACATTACTTTTCCCCTCTAACTGAAAGAAAAGCCAGTCACCTTCTAAATGGTATGGTAACTTCAAAGGCAAATCACTGCTATATTCTAGTCTTTTTTTCCCCCTCTAAAAATTGTTGTCCTACAAGGAAATATATTAAGATATACTGTACAGACCTTTTTCAATGCTTGGTCAGTTTGAAGCCTCCAGAAAGGTGATGAACTTCAGGGGAGCATTTCTTCTTTGCTAGGACAGCAGAGTTGACTTTGCCTGTCCACTAGAGACTGCTTGGTCCGTGGTCACTTTGCAGCAACTGTGGCCTCAGACCCTCATCTGGCCTCTTAGTACACTCAGCTATATTTGGTAACTGAACTCATGTTTCAGCAGAGTGCCACAATCTGGAATTCCAGCAGTCGAGTGGGAAGCAGCCCCAGGTCTGAGGGCTGCGTTCTTAGAAATTAATGCCACCTAGTATAGAAGGAACTATATTTATGGATCTAATAAACACAAAACTTAAAACAGACACTTTTGTACTCTGATCCTGTAGTCAAAAATCACATTTACCTCTTTAACATATTCTTAACCAATTACTAGTGTGTGATTTCAGATAGAAAAAGCCACATTTTAAAAGAAGGTATTTAGCTATAATCTTCTCTGATATTTAACTTTCAGTCCCATAGGAGATTGTCCTAACAGAACATCCAGTAGCTATTTAAAAAGTTAGACACCGTTAAATTAGAGTTCCATTTTCTTACTTCATGCTGTTAATTAAAAATTATGACTATGATGTGTATTGAGACATTGTCCAAAGTAGGATGAATGAGGCGTGACCGTGCAGGGACTGACTGTTATACGTGTTGCAACACTAAGCTCTTAGCTCACTGCTTAGCCCATCAAGAACATGTAGTGAAGATTGGCCGAAGCAAAGATGGTGAATGAATAACGTTCAAGACAAGTATGAACCCTACTATAGTTGTAAAAGTGTTGCACAACCATTTTATTACATTTTTTTTCAGCATCTCATTGGAACATGGGCTGACACCATGATCTTGTAAATAACAAATGGCAATAATAAGTCTTTCCTGATTCGAGGTGAGCTAGCAGAGCCAAAGCTAAGGAGCGAAAATAGTCACAGAGCAGAGTTCGGTGACGTTAACCTGGAAACGAAACGCTGACTTTTCTGTTGCCTGGATAGTATCACCACAGCCGATCCCGTTTTGTAGCTGAAGAATTTTTTTCTTTTAATGAGGTCTCTATAAAGCTCTGTCCTTATACTTTATAGTGAAAACTGGCCCTTTAAAAACTGGTCCTCCTTAAAATTTGTCTTTGCTTCACTACATGCATTCATTAGTGTTTTTAAATTTTATTTTTATAGGACAAAAATCCCTAGTTGCTTTTCTTAGTCCGAAAGTTATACTGTATATTTATATAACAAAATATCACAGACTGTGCAATTTATAAAGAATCAAGATTTACTTTTCACATTTCAGGAACCCTGGAAGTGCAAGGTCAAGGGCTTGGCAGGTCCACTGCCTGACGAGGGTCCTGTCTCTGTTTCCAGGATGGCGTCTTGAGAGCTACGTCTTCCCGAGAGGAGGGACACTGTGCTCTTGCAGATGGAAAGGTGAATGGGGAGACAGATGTGAAACTCCTCCCATGAAGCTCTTCAACAAGGGATGGAATCCCACTCATGATGGCAAAGCTCATGAATTACCTCCCGAGGATTGCATTCCCCAGTCTAGATGCACTAGGAGTTACCCTTCAGGCTGAATTTAGCAATGACTGAACAAGTGTTTACATTTTCAGTGTTTATCAAAAAAAGGTAATAAAAATTGGATAGTAGAGAAACTGAGAAGACAGAAGATGCAGTTGTTGGAAAGTGACAAACAGGTAGATGGGTCTAACTACATTGCAAAATTTAAATGTCTGCAGAAGGAAATGCCAATCAGAGTAAGTCCCAGAGTCCCCAAAATGTGCAGAAATTGGAGGCGCTAGAACTCTCCTTGGAGTTCTAGCTTTAATTGGCACCTGTGGATGTTGCCGGGAATAAGAAAGCCAGGATATGAGACTAGGATTGAGGGGAAAAATTCCTAAGGAACAGTTAGACTTTATTTTTCAGCTTACTTTTCAGGCATCCGTAATACTGCTCATTCTCATGCTCAGGGAGGATGGGAGGGGAGCTCTCAGGGCTCCAAGAATGCAAAACACAGGAGATGGAGAGAAGGAGGCAAGGGAGGTGGTCCGGAAGTGGGGGAGGGTTGGGCCACAGGAGGGAGTGAAAGCCTCACTTGTGTCTAGGACTTTCATTAATTTAATTTTATTTTTTTGAGAAGAGTAATGGTCAGAATATAGGAAAATGGTAATATTTGATACATCTTGGTACTGTTGCGGATATTCGTTGCATTTGTTAATATATTTTTTTGTATCTGAAAAATGTCACACTCAAAAGTAAACGAGACCTACCTCTAAAGGACACTATCTGCTTCAGAGATTATGGGAATCAAAATATAACCTCTCCTTCACCTTGCTCATGGAAAGAATTACTGATATTAATCAAGTGGTTGAAATGCTACATGTATAATAACTTTATTGTTGAACCAGTTATTAATTTCAAAATAATTAGATGTTCTCTGTATTACATAACATAACCTTCCCTTCAATGTTTTAAAAAGATTGTATTGTTGTTAGTGAATTTCGCAGGAGCCACCAGATTGCCCATCACTTGATGGGTATGTGAAAGGTGCTCATGTTAATATTTTTCTCTTATTAAGGCATTACCAGAAAGATAAATATTCTTGCAGTTCCTAGAAAAAGCAGAGATAGGTTTACAGTACAGTAAATGTTTGCTGCATGGTCTGGCAAGAATAAACATGAGTGTGTTCAGTGGCTCAATTTTTTTGTTAGTGTTGTGGCAAAACTCACAACTAGCTGAAAAACAAAACGTTATTTTTTCCAAGGAATACTGCACACCTAAGTTTTCTTATATTTAATATTTCTTTTTTCTCATGAAGAAGTTCATAATTTTTAAACAATAGAAATACAAAGTTAGATACACATATCAAGCCTCCCAAACAACATTTCTTTTGTACGTGTGATTAAAACATTCCTGTTGAATTGTGTACAGAAACACGGAGGCTGGTACTTGTAGGGGAAGCTGTTGGTCCCAGAGTGGAAGAAAGCTGGATTCTATGTCCTCCGGGGGGACAGAGGGGTGGTGGGTCTTGTGATTAGCCGGAACACCGATACTGGACAGAGGATAAGCGGCCAGCCATCGCGTAGTTTGGACGTGGACACCCAGGTGTGAGCACTAAGCATGATAGCTGCTTATTTATTTATTTATTTTTAGTACAGGGTCTACAGGGTCTCACTATGTAGATCGGACTCAGAGTGATCCTCCTGTTTTCAGCCTCCCAAGTGCTGGGATTATAGGCATGCACCACCACGCCCAGTCTCAATCCCCATCTCAGTGCGCCCAGGGCGGGGTCGGCACGGCATGGAGAGTATCGAACCCCGGTCCCTGCATCTACCTAAGCATAAGCATCATAGCTTTGGAAGCTGCAGCGAAGGAGGTAGATGTCTGTACCTTGTAACAGATCGTGGGGGCTGGATCAGCGGACCCTAACGGTGATGAAGTTGGACGACGGAGCAGAGGAGGCCTCCCTCACCTGCCCCGATGACTTGGTGCCTAAATCCTGGGGTCCTGCCAAGAGTGATGAAACATACCCTGCAAAAGAGGAAAAACGACAGCCGTGAGCTTTATGGGTCCACAATATGCCTCAAAGCTGGGTCTGTTTACAACATGCAGAGGACTAAGAAATGCTGTCTTCTCACACATTGTGAACAGCAAACCACGCTTGTTTGACTGATGTAAGAATCTGAAAAACAAAGTTCCTATTTTCTAGAAAATTTGTACCAGTACTTGGACCAAAGTTCTTAAAGTAGCATAAAAAGGCTGAAATTCTACTTGGGATGGGATTTGACCTGGGCGATGCTGGGCTCTCCTACCTACTCACATATTTACCACCAAGTCCGTTGCTGTGCTCAGGGAGGCTGCAACATGGGATCAGCTACTCTCACTGGGGCCAGCTTTCTCATGTTGATTGCATCTTCTCAGAAAAGTTATTGCTCTGCTATCCTCTTCCACATCATTTTTTTTTTTCAGCTAAGACTTTTGACCTAACATGGCCCTTGAATTTCTTCTAAGTCCTGCCACTATCTTGAGCGATTTCAGCCCCTCTTCATTGATTTGTTCCATGCTTTCGCATGTTGGTTCTTGTCCTGACTGTCTCCAGTGGTCTCCGCTTCTGCCCTCACAGTTGTGTGTTTCTGAAAACATTGAAAAGACTCCCATCTTAGCACAACAACTGCTCATTGTTTCACAGCTTCTGTGTATGAGGAACCCTGTAGGGTCTTAGCTAGGTGACCCTATGTCACTGTTTTGTAACCTTGCTGTCATGAAGATGTTCCCAGCTTTTTTTATTTGAAAGCCTAGGTGAGGCTAGAAGATCTGTTCTCAAGGTGGGTCATTCACAGGTCTAGAAAAACTCAGTGCTGTTATTGGTAAGAGCCAGGAAGTTCGCTATATGCTGCTTGAGCTTTATTTCGTATTGCGTAATTCAATGAGCAGCAAGGAATAATTCCAGAAAGAGCACAGCACAGGTCCTTCATGACCTTGACTTTGGGGTTAGATTTCATAGTTTCTATATGATCTTTAGTTCCATGAATTGTCCTGATTAATCATGGGGAGGGCAACACAGACACGTGAGCCCATGAGCAGGGTCACTTGCTCACCTTGGAGTCCACGTACCCGGCCTCCGTTCCATGTAACTCCTCATTGTCACGACAGCTGCACTTGGACACACTCCATTTTCAAAATCGCAAATTCGTTATTTGAGTTTCATTATTTGACTGCCAACTTTCTTCCTCTACATCACTCGCTCAGTGACTACACGGACTTTTCGTCACCAGTGTCTCCAGGCTGCCGGTCACTCTATCTTCATATTATTAATATACATTGGTTTCAGGTTAGTCAGAAGTATAGTATATTTTGTTGTCTTCATTTTAGCAGATACAAACTCTCAGGCGCTCAGTAGGCAAGATATATGAATTTTTGATAGAAGGATATGAGGAAGAATACTAACAGTTTGTTCCTTTGTCCTCCTGATTCTTTTCTCTCTCTGGTGGATCAACAAGCTCTGCAAGTTTGAGTCTCAAAGATGGTCTGCTTATTCGCTTTGCTGACCATGTCTGCTTCTGTTTTCATTTCCAACACATCTTACCAGCAGACGGGGCTCATGCATCTGCAGCTAAAATGGTGAGCAGGAAGTCTGATCAATAAAAAACTAACCTTGGAGGCTGAAAAGCCCACGGGATTGTCCTAATGAGCCACTTACTGGCAAAGGAGTCCTTCACACTCAGCCAGTATTTCTTCTTACTCCTCTTCCTCTATACCTAGCTGGGAACCCTGGCACAGAACAAGGGATGGTGTCCGGGACTTGTAGCATTTTATAGCCACTGGTCAATGGCTGTGAAATCCACATTTACTCCTTATGAGTGAAATTTTATGAGCTGTCATTAAGTCTGCTGCACATGCGTAGCTTGGGCCTGTGGGTGATCTCGTTGCAGGCTTGCACTGCGCAGTGCGTCTGCTGGTGTGAATCAGAGAGAAAAGTCAGGCCAATAATAAAAATAGAACTGAAATCTTCTGAGAATAGATTTCATATTCTGTTTGTATTCACCAGAAATCTCATTTTTCAGTCTGTCCTAGAGGGCCCAAGTGTAGAGGAAGTTTATTCAGGAATGAAAACCCAGTAATATTAATGGCAAAAGCAAGTTTTATTGCATTTAAGCAAAAATAAGGTTAACATTTATTTACAAAGAGCACATCATCATTATATGATTATTTTAAAATTATTTATTCAATAATATAAAATTCAACAAAAAGAAAACATACACTGATATTTTGAATACTCATAATTCATGGAATAATTATTAATAACTAGAAGTCAATCATTATGGTAAAATAATAATATGTTCTGTATAACTAGGTCTCATCATAATGGTTGGCTTAATATCTAAACATCTGGAATTTAATTCACCATATTAATAAGTCAAAACAGAAAATCCACATGGCCATTTTGATAGATTATTAATAAGTCTTTGGACAAAATTCAACATCCACTTTCAATTAAAAATACCTTGTGAGGGCTGGGGAAATAGCACAGTGGCATAAGCACCTGCCTGGAAATACAAGGTTGTGAGTTCGATCTCTGGTACCAAATAGATAAACTTTGTGAGATAGGGAGAGCATATTTCTAATTTAACAGTTGCATTAAGGCATATGTGCATGTGTGCACATGTGTGTCCATCTGCACATCTAACCATGTACATATATGGCTAAACACTAAGAACTGTTGACAACTAATATCATTTTTTTTGGAGCGGTTGTTTGCTTCTTGGTCCTGGGATTGCACCTAGGGCCTTTGTATTTTACTGCAACCCCATGGCCCTTTCTAAAGTTTATATTTTGAGGGTCAATGAGATAGCTCAGCAGACTAAAGCACCTGCTTAGACAAGCTTAGGCAATTTCAGGGACCTCGGTTCAATCCCCAGCACCACATGCCATGCCAGCTTGGCCCCCAGGGAGGGCTGAGCCAGCCAGAGTTCAGGCAAAATGGCAAACATCTGTAATCCCAGAGCTGGGGAGTCTAAAACCAGGAGGATCACCACAAGTCCAAGCTGTGTAGTGAGGCCCTGCAACCACCACATACATAAAAATAAAAAAATAAAGTTTTTCAGTTTGAGACAGGGTCTTTTGCTCAGGCTGTGCTCAAACTTAACATCCTCCTGTCTCAGGCCAGTCCTATATACACAGGGGAAGACACGAAGGGGGTGGAATAACAGAATAAATGGAATGCTACATCCCATTCTACACAGGGAGAATTGATTTTGTGATCAGTTCTATAAAAGTATTCTACAAATATGATATAATCTCAATCAAAATTACATTTTGTTTTGTGTACATAGGAGAATGGATACAAGTAAAGAGGAATACAGTACTGCATGAGAAGGGAATGCTGACAGATTCCTATGCTGGAGCCAATACGAATGGACCAATGAATGAAATAAAATGACATATTTTATTTTTGCATGGGAGAGTTATATTGAAAGAGCAACATATATTAAATAAATACTTGTATTTTGGTCTGTTTTTTGGCTTTGCTCAATTCCACTGACCTGCACCGATCTACACCTATTATATTTAAAGAACTAAATTTCCATGTCACTGCTTTCAGCGAAGTAAAAGTTCTTTTGGTTCACATAAATTGAGAAAAAGATTAAATGGAATGCATAAATATGTAATAATGGGCAAAAAATCACGATAGATTTTTAGATAAAATTAGTGTTTGCATCCAGTATATCGTATGTATGTGCTAGTTTATCTCAATATCTTTACAGTAATGCTTCAGTTCATGAACACTTCTGTTCGTGAATACATTTGGCTCACAAACAGAAGTGCATGGTGAAATTTTGCTCCCATTTTCAAGCTTCAGTTGGGCAATGAACACAACCTGGGCCATCCAGAATCATGGAAGACGGAGTTTGTGAACTGAGGTCCCACTGTATGTCTTCGTCCTGTACATGCATGAAAATTTAACATTTTTCCAGAAGGAAAAGTAATGAATCTTAGGAAGAAAATGCAGTTCATGGGAGGTTAATAGGGTCGTGTGGGAGGCTTGGCTCCACTGTACCTGTTGTACCTCTACTCTTTCACATGCCATTCACTAGGTGTGGTGGTGCACACTTGCAATCCCAGAAGGGGCTGAGGCAGGAGGACTGCAAGTTGAAACCCAGTTCAGGTAACTTAGCAGGCATGGATCTCAAAGTAAAAATTAAAAAGCACTGATAATGTAGCTTAGGGTGAAGGTGAGGGTTTAACTATCAGTACTACAGGAAAAGAAGGCTTCACTGGGGAAAGATATCACTGGAGATTATTTTTACTACTGTTGTTTCTTCCTCCGTATATTTACCCTGATTAATAAGAATAATTTTTAAAAATATATTTTTATGAGTAGTAAAACAAGAAGTGACAGAAAATACACCCTAAATACACCTTTAAGTACATGAAGCACATTGCCCCCTAGGTATTATACCTGGAAAGTAAGATTAAATAAAATTTTTTTTGTTTTGTTTTATTGTTTTAAATATGTGTATCCATGTTTATGGCAGCACAATTTATGGTAGCTAAATCTTGGAAACAACTAAAATGCCCATCACCTGAGAAGTGGATGAGAAAGATGTGGTATTTTTATACAATGGAGTATTACTCAGTTATGTAAAAAAGACAAACTTGAAACCTTCATAGGTAAGCAGATACAACTAGAGGCTACACTCATAAGAGAAATGAATCAGGCCCACATGTGTAAATATCATATTGTCTCCCTAGTGTAAGAACCCAAAAGAAGAAATGAAACCTGAAAGGTATAACAGATACAGTAAAAAGGAAAGAAACAGAGCTTAAGGATTAAACAACGAAGAGGAGAGAAGGGAGAAAAGATAGGGAAAAAAGTAGGGGGGAAAAGCATGAATGTATATATACGGGATGGCTGAGGTGATTGTACTAAGAATTTCCACCAATTTTTTGAAAATAACACTTAATGTGTAGAATTTTCACCTTGACTAACTGTATGCTGATATCTGTGAACTAAGCAACTACATAGAGAACAGCAATATGTAATACAAAAACCATGCTTGAATACCTTCCATCTTGGTCTTCTAAATGTGTAGCATTCCTAATTTCATACCAATTGCTCTCTTTAAAATATTTTTTAAAAGGTAATTAAAGAAAAAAACCCACAAGAATAAAAATTTAATGTTTCTTTAAAGCAAGTGATAACATTCAATCATATGTCCAATATTTCATAATTTTATCTGTTAATCTAAGCAACAGATTTAATGATAAAAATAGATAATATATCATACATTGTTAATCAGCTATTCTTGTTGTTTTCAAAATCTGTAACATATGTATTATTGTATGTTAGCCTGTTTCTGATCTTTGTTCTTGCTTTTGTTTCTACTCTTCCAAATAAAATGAAATGATAATAAAAAATCAGACAAAAGGTAGAAAATAAACATGCATCAGATTGCCTTACATGTATGATTCATTCCATATCATAAAGTCACTTTAATCTTTTGAAAATCATTCCTGACTCATCTGTGAGATCAAAATATTTGCAACTCTTTGGATATAAAGTAGAGAATAAATGATTAAAGAAATGCTAAATCCAGTGTATTTCAATGTGGTGAATTAGAAATAAATTTTATTGAATGTTTATTGAATGAAATAAATTTTATTGAAGCAAAGTTACCAATAGTGCTAGTCAACTTTTGATGTGGGTTTGCACATCATTATTGACCCATATTATACACTTAAAAACATTAATTTTTACCTACATATCTTCACAATGTCATATTCTTTGACCTATTCTGGCCTATATGAGTGTGAGGACATAATACTAACTATGGGAAACACTTTGTGTAAAGACCTGGTCAATTCCATAATATTTGCAATAGAAAATTTTAAAAAATCTAAATATACAATTGATGGAATGTCTTGTTAAACTTGTAGAATTTTAAAATAACCATATCAAGATTTGAGATTAATTTATCCAATATATTGATTTTGCATGGCTGTAAGTTTAAATGGATTAGTGTAATATTTTGAAGAAAATAAAGTTTCTTTAAGCTGTATGAGACCTCTTCCCCCCCTTTTTTTTAGAGGAAAAAGAAAATCTATTAGGTTGGTTGGATATTTAGAAATGACTTAGACACTTACTTGACCTTAATCAAAGCTAGCGCAATTTTGTTTCTCCTCAGGTTTTCATTCTATGTGCCTAAAGGAAGCGTTTAGCAAGGGAGCTCGTGTACCCCGGCTGACAACTGTGGACAGCTGTGTGACCATCTGAAGCTGCTTCCCAAAGAAGCCCGCCATGGAAGGATGTGGCTGACACACCCTGGGAACACAGAAAGGAAGAATGTGACAAAGGAGGAAATCAGCTGTTGGACCAAAGAAGGATTTAAACACTGAAAAAATGCCAGTCGTGGACGACAGTTGTTCTGCCATCCACAGCCCTGAGACTGGCCTCTGTCTACTTCTGTTGGCCTAGCAATTTGCTCAGCTCTTGCTATTTGGGGAAGGAATTTCCACAGAGCTGGCATAGCTTCAGCCCTGAGGTTCCCTCTGATTGACTGATCAACAGGTGTTAAAAAGCCTGTGGCAGAAATGTCACAGACCCAGTGTGCTCATTTGACTTTTGTAGTTGAGACCGTAGTTTTATTTGGGAAGACTACTTCATGAGAAGCCCTTCTGCAGAGTGAAAAGTAAATAGATCATTTGCAAGACTTATAGGTAATTACTCTTTCACACATTCAGCACAGGCGCTCAGTAACAGTATATGTTATTTATGATTTATATTGAATAATAGCTGTAGAATTGAAACTTAAATTGAATACATTGTAGAAAAAACTTTTCAGGAAGTACTTCTGATACTGTAATCTTAAAAATATATTATGCTATCTTGACTTAGTTTTGGTTTAGCAGCAAACTTTAAGAGAGGTTATTAAAATAGTAGTCACACAGGAAAAAACCCAAGAAAGTAAAAGACATTTGTAAAGTGTTAGATTGTCAAATACTTTTAAAAATGCAATCTATTATACTATTTTTATGTTAAATTTCATTTTCCTTCTTTCTTCATTCCTTTTTTATTTCATTATGTGATACTGCAGATTGAACCCAGGGCCTTCATGCTAAACTATATCTCTGGCCTTTTTCCTAACTTTAATTTTTTAAAAAAAATTTATGTATTTGGCACAGGGTCTCACTATGCAGCTGAGACTCCTAGTGATCCTCCTGTGGTACCAAGGATTGAACCCCAATCCCTGTGCTTGCCTAAGCAGGTGCTTAGTCCACTGAACTATCTTGCTGGGCCCCAAGTTTTTTTATTCTGAAACAGAGGCCAGCAAAATCCCTGAGTTCTCTAAACTGGGCTTGAACTCATGATACCCTGTCAGAGCCTCCCAGGAGGCAGGGCTTATGGGCCTGCAATACCACATTAGGCTTTATATTTCATTTCTGGATGTTTTTTCTTTAAAATACAGTAAGACAAGAAAACACGTGCACATGTGTTGCTCCAATTTTCAATAAAAGAGAAAATCCAAATAAGACTAATATTACACTTATCACAGCACAGCTTTAGTCAGGGTAAAAATCATAGTCCTGGGCTGGCCAAGTAGCTAAGCGGATTAAAGTGCCTGCAAACAAGTGCAGGAACCAGAGGTTCGATCCCTGGGCCTTCCAGTCTACCCCCAACCCTGGGGCACGCTGAGATGGCAATTGAGAATGGGCATAGTGGCACGCACCTGTAATCCCAGCTCTTGGGAGGCTGTAAACAGGTGGATCACTACAAGTCCAATCTAGTAGTGAGAACTGATCACCCTGTAGACCCTTCTCTAAAATACAAAAAGAAAAGAAAAAAGAAAGAAAAAAGTGTTTAGAAAACATGATTTAGTGGGGCCGGGGAGATGGCTCAGTAGAATAAGCACTTCTCTGGCAAGAGCAAGGGCCTGAGTTGAATAGCCGGTTCCAACAAAAAAAAAAAAAAGAAAAGAAAATGTGTTTTAGTGAAAATGGCTTGACGTAACTGTTGCTATTCCACACAAGCTTTTGAGATTTGTTTTATAATTTAAGAAAGCATAATCTTCTCAGTACTCTATTCATGATTATCAGTATGCCCTGATAATAATAGTATCTATATCAGATAATTTTGTATTTTATCTTTTTTTTTTTTTTTTTAACCAGGGATTAAACTCAGGCCTTTGCGCTTGCCAGGCAAGCGCTTACTCTACTGAGCTATCTCCCTGGCCCTGTATTTTATCTTTTGACAAAATTCATTTAATCTAGTAACAACTGTGTGAGTTACATTCCTAATTTCAGGTGAAGATTTGAGGCTAATTATCATATTCAATACACTGACATGAATATGCATTGGAGCTTGTACCAGATAATTTAGCTGCATTAAAACACAATTTGCTTTTAAACAATAGGGTTAAAGAGATAGAAAAAGTGCTGGAATACTAATAGGAGATCTGGTATGAAAACAGTGAGGAAATTGTAACAGATGTTAGAGTAGGGAGGGACATGAGCAGTTTTACATGTTAGATAAGTCACCCTGACAGAGAGTAGAAGATGAAATGGTTATAATAGGTTTGAGTAATAGGTAATAGGTAATGAGTAAGCTGGGTCTAGAAGGTGGAAGTGGAGTTGGTGCTTCTGAAGAATCAGAAGAAAGTCCAAGCTAGATTCATGGAAATAGATGATTACAGTAGAAGAAAACTGGATTATTTATTTATTTTTCTGCATTTAGGACAGGGTCTACAGGGTGTACAGGGTCCTGCTACATAGATCGGACTCGTAGTGATTCTCCAGTTTTCAGCCACCCAAGCACTGGGATTACAGGTGGGCGCCAGCACGCCCAGTCGCAATCGCCAGCTCAGCGTGCCCCAGGGGCGCGGCCAGCACGGCACTCCAGGAATCCCATCCCGCCTGCTGCACTCTGCCAATGCAGGCGCTTTAGTTGGCTGAGCTGTCAGGCTGGCCCAAGCTTATTTTTATGTGTATCACATATGAATTTTGGGGTGAAAATAGGAAAGGTAGAGTGAACATCTAAGAAGTTTCCACTTGCTAAAACTCTATTATTAAAAGATGGAACAAGTGATGATAACTTACATAAAGAACTTATAGGGGCCATTTCATTAATAATCAAAGAAGAAAGCAATATTAATTGTTATGTATTTTGTGAGCAGGAAAGAGGGACACAATCTCAAGAGTCCAAATGGGTTTATTGCTAAACTTGAGCAGGACGGCTTTTTGTGAGGAAAGAGAAAGTGTCTCTTACAGGCTAACAGTCTTTTCAAATAGTGTTATTTGACTGGCCTCTGAGGGGAGGGTCTGAGAAATGGCAGTTTGTGGCTTGATGATGTGTCCTCTGTAACATGCTGATACGTCACCAGGTGACTCACTAGCATGTCCTTGAGGGACCACCTTCAGCCTGCCAATGTGTCCAGACCCAGGCAAAATGAAACCTACATTTCTTTAAGGTGGTGGGTGGGCTCAGTGGAACTGAGGTGTCCCTGTCTAGGTGCCACCACTTTGGGCTGGAACAGTAACACTAATGTTTAAAGAGTTTGTGTTGGAAAATGTAGTAGATACAGAAAATGCTGGGCTTTAGCCATTATCTTTGGCACTAAGTAAAGTCTGAAACCTTGGCCACCATTAACTAGCTGTAAGACCATGAGCAAGCAATTTAATATCATAAAATTTAGCATTACCCATAAAATAGCAGTAATAATCATGTATACCGGGCTGGGGAGATAGCTCAGTGGAATAAGCACTTCCCTGGTAAGTGCAAGGGCCTGAGTTCAATCCCCGGTTCCGCCAAAACAAAGAAAGAAAGAAAAATCATACATACCTCCTGGGATTTTATGAAATTAAACATGGCAAAACATGTTAAGGGTTTAGCCTGCTGTCTAATACATAAGTAAGCTCAATAAATGCTCTTACAACAAAGCCCAATTTTCTCCTGTTAGCCAACTTGTTCTCATGCAATACAGATCCAGTAATATTAGATACTAATGTAATACTTACATGAGATGAAATCATGACTCAATTATGAATTGAGTTTCAGGTTCTTCATTACAGCAAGACAAATTATTTCCAAGGGAGAAAAATAAACGACAAATTAGCACTGAGCAATGGCTGTACCTCCATAATAAAACTCAGTGTTTTATCTTTAGAAAATAGAGTGTTTTCTTTGTCCTTTTGGGCTCTTTCTATTGTGAATGGGTCATCAGCATCTCATCTTATTGGAAGATCAAGTTGCTGGCTCCCAAGAGGCCTGTTTACTCCCCAGCTCCACTGCTGAACGTCTCATCTCCAGTGGGAAACCCAACATGTTCTTTACACTGTGGAACTAAGTGTCAGGAGCACTGAGGCATAAACAGGCTAGGGTTGAAACTCAAATTTCCAAGAATAGGAGCCATGACCATTTGTCTTCTCAATTTAAATTATTTGTGGCACTTGATTGGTATTACAAATGTATGTTTGGCAGAGATCCTATTGGAAATTATTGTGATGAAGGATCTTACTACACAGTTCAAACTCATAGTGATCCTTCTGTCTCAGCCACCTCGGCATGGGGATTACAGGTATGTACCACCATGCCTGGTTTCAGGGTCACCACAGTACACCTGGGGTTCTGGGGCCAGAATAGCATGTGGTACTGGGGATTGAACCTGGGTCCTGTGCTTGTCAGGCAGGTATTTAGGCTGCTGAGTTATCTCCCCAGCCCCATGTTGTAAATATTTTAATATAATGAGCTTCTTCTCCTTCTCCTTCTTCCTCTTCCCCTTCCTCCTCCTCTTCTCCTCCTCCTTGTCCTTCTCCTCCTCCTTGTTCTCCTTCACCTCCTTCTCTCTCTCCTTCTCCTACTTCCAATGAGCTTCTTAAGCAGAGCTCAAAGCCTACACCTCTTTGACTATTTTGGCATGTAAAGCACCTTCCAGATAAAGGTAAACCATGTATTTCATCTGGAATTTCACAACTTCTGCATCCTGTAGCTTTTCATTTCCTTCATTCTTCTTCCAATTCCCAGACTGTGCTACCTTTGTTACTTCTATAGCCATATCATAGCATGCATCCACTATTGTCCTAATAAAATTCTCAGAGTAAAACAGTGGGTGGGGTGACTACTGACCCCAAATCATTGTGCTACTTCCAGAAAATTGGGGAACAGGAAATCCAAAGACTTCAGGCTAGAGAAATGAAGCTACAACTTTTCATCTAGCACACAACACATTGCCTGGTCACCAGCTGTGTGAGTGGGATGCTGGGGTCCACCCTGGGTTCCCAGTCCTTTACTTTCTCCCTGTGGAGATGTGCAGAAGACTCAAGGTCCATGAGAGAGGACCAGTGAGAAATGTTTTGGAGATCACAATGTTGGGGGGCTCTTGTATGTATCGATGTGAGGGGCCTGGAGCTATTTCCTAGGTGTTCTGTCTCTTCTTCCACTTTGAGATGGACCAAGCTTGAAGATAGGGAAAAGGTTATCATGTGACAGGAGTTCATTTAGAGGCAGATTTAAAGTTCAAACAATTATATCCACATGATGCAGATCTTCAGGATTTTGAATAATATTCCTGAAAGGTGTAGAGGATCATGCAATGAATCCAAAATTTGCAGTTTAATACAAGTGTTTAGAAAGAAATTTATGTGTACAGTCTCTGTCCACTCACCCACCTATCTTCTATGATCTGTCCATCTCTACATGCTTAGACTTTTAAAATGTATTTGGTGATCCTACTGTTGTGAGCAAGCTTTTCCCATTTAATGGTTTATTGGTGCACATTAGTCTTATTTATAACTGCTGTTTATCTCATTGAATGCCATATAACTGATTAGTTTTAAGTAAAATAGAAGAACCTAAAACAAAAACGTAATTTTCTACCACTTTCCCCCCTCACACTTAGCCTCACAGGTTTAGTTCCTCTGAAGGCTATCTCTATAAACACATATCAAAGTCTATTTCTTGATTACTTATAATTATTTAGTTGTAACTTTTTCTCTCTCTTTCTTCTACTGAAGGTAGAACCATAGCCTCTGCACTGAGTTAGCTCTTTAGCCAGTTTGTTTGAGGTAGTTCCTTTCCTATGTTATTAATTATACACAGAGATTTTTCATTTTTATCTTTAATTTCATGCATATTTCTCAAATTGTCTGTTCAGTTCATTTGACATGATAGATGGGAAGATAACACCACTGTCGGTTCTTGCAGCCAAGCTAAGTTTAACTAAGAAATATCTGAGGCTTATCTTTTCTTCTTACCAATTTTATTTGTACAATTTAGATATACATAATGATCACACTCATCATAGGGAATCTGTACCTGTACATGGCATTTTCTGATTTGTTTATTTCTCAACCTTCTCCCCTCCCTTTAACCCCTTTTACCCTCTTTATGTGTAAAAGTATTGTTACCATTTTATCCTTCTTTTATCATTTTTTTTCCCTTCCTTCATCTTTGCCCCTCCCTACTTCCCTATCTTTTGAACAATTCCTTCCTATGTCACTATACCTATTATATACTTTGGCCCTTATTTACACATTTGGTGTCTTACACCAGAGCAACAATGTGATATTTAAATATATGTGTCTAATTTATTTCACTTAAGTGTATGGTCTCAAGGGACCTCCATTGACCTAAAGATGTCTCAAGCTTATTCTTCTTTGTGGCTGAGTATTACTCAACTGCATGAAGAAAATAACATTATTTTGTTCATTTTTTGGTTGGTGGGCATGTAGGTTGTTTCCAGGATTTGGCTATTGCAAAGTGTGGTACTGTAAATCTCAGTGCACATATATTGCTGTGGTATTTTTTATTTCTTTATTGATTTTTGTTTTTTGTCTAGTTGATCTACCTGTGACAGTGGAGTATTATGTTCCCCTAACAATTGTTGTAGTGCTTATTTGGTTTTTCATGTCCATTAATATTTGCTAAATATGGTTGAGTGTATTGGCATTTGGTGCCTTTGTATGTATCGGTGTTACCTGTTCTCCTTGGAGTTTTCCCTTAATGAGTCTGTAGTGGCCTTCACTGTCTCTTATGATCAGTCTTGGCTTCAAGTTCACATTGTTTAAAAACAGAATAACTATCCCTGATTTTTTCTGTGTTTCTGTGGCATGAAGTATTGTTTTGCATCCAATCATGTTCAGTCTGTGAATTTCTTTTTCTTTTTTCTTTTCTTTCATTTCTTTTTTTTTTTTTTTTTTTTTTTGGTTGTACTAGGGATTAAACTCAAGACCTTGTGCTTTCCAGGTGAGCACTTATTCCACTTATTCCACTGAGCTATCTCCCCAGCCCCCAGTCTGCAAGTTTCTTTTTGAGTTCAATATATTTCTTGTGTGCAGCATATTGTTTGATCTTGCTTCTTGATCCATTCTATCCATTTGTTTCTTCTCAGGGTGAATTGAGAACCTTTAAATTGAGGGCTATAACCGATATGTATTGGCTAATCCTTCTCATGTGAAGTTTCTGTTGCTGGAATCCTCTCTTTTCCCTGTTTAATTGCTTACTTTGCCTGGTGACTTCTTTTCCAATGGTGTTCTTGGAATTGTGGTCTTCCTTATCTCTTTCTAAAATATTCTTCAGAGAACTTTGGATAAATGGTTTGGAGGTCATGAATTTCTTCAGTTGTTCTTTGTCATTGAAATATCTTTTTCCCCATTGAATTTGAAAGATTGAATTGCAGGGCACATCAATCTGAGTTGGAGGTTGTTTTCTTTTAGGGCTTGAAATACTTCACTCTAAATTCTCATTGACTTCAGGTTTTATATTGAGGTCAGCTGTGATTTTACTGGGTTTTACTTTATAGGTGATTTATTTCTTTTCTCTAACTACATTTAATACTCTTTCCTTGTGCTCAGTTTCTGGAATTCTAATTATTATATGTCTTGGTGTAGATTTATCCTGGTTATGACTGTTTAGAGTTCTATATGCTTAATTTATTTGTCTGTCTAATTCTTTATCGATGGGAAAGAATTTGGGAAATTTTGAGAAAATTTTTCCTATCACCTCTTTCTTGTTTTTTTTTTTTTTTTGAGTTTTGGAAAATTTAATTTTAAAAACCAAATGGCATACAAATAATTAGCACTAGATATAAAAAGGAAAATACAGGAACAGAGAACATTTTTTAAATTATGAAATCTTATGAATAACTTCATATTGAAATACATGAATAGCTAGAGGTAAAGGTGAAAAAGGTCAGGTATTTATATTCTTTGGTATGAAGTTATTCATGGAAGCTTTTCTGTGTTTTGTTTTATTTCTCAGTGCTGAGGATTAAACCTAGGGTCTCACCATGCTAAGCATGCATTCTACCACTAAGCTACACTACTAGCCTAGAAGTTTTTCTTACAATTAAAAACAAAAAACAATACTCATCCATTTCTGTAGTTATTTTTTCCATTTTAGAAAATACACAAAGTACATCTCTGTAAACTTTGGAGTAAACAAAAAATTTGAAGTTGTAATCCAAACTGCTGCATATAGCTGAAAAGATTGATGAAACAAACTATATTAGACATGAGAACTATTGTTCATAAAACATCTAATAGAGTAAAAGGCAACTTATAGGGCTGAAGCTATGTACTCTACAGTGTTCCCTCACTTATTGTGGAGGTTATATTCCATTACAGCCCTGTCATAAGTGAAAGTCAGTGAAGCAGCAATGTTATATTAGAATTAACACTTTAAATATATTTTTATATATTTAAAAAAAATTTTAGGGGCTGGTGAGATAGCTCAGCAGAATAAAGCCTGCTTAGGCAAATACAGGGACAGGGCTTCAATCCGGGCACCACAGGCTGTGCTGGCCCCGCCCCCTGCATACTGAGTGGTTCACCAAGACCAGGTGTGATGACACACCCCTTTGAGTTGGAGCTGCAGTGAGACTCTGTACCAAATACATTAAAAAAAAAAAGATTTAAATATTTTAGGCAAAAATAATTAAATCCATAAGTGCTACGCATATAAATCCATCTACAGTACTGTACACTATTGCAAAATCCTGAAATACAATGAAAAATCTGCAATAAATAATTTAGACTAATATTTTTTGAAAACCCATGAAACAGTGAGTCTTCAACAGTCAAACTCCAAAATAGCAAGGGACTACGGTACCCATATCTGACAAAGGACTAATATGCAAATCACAGGTACAAACCTCTTACAAATCAGATAATCCAATAGAAAAAATGGCCAACAATTTGAGTAGATAACTTCACAAAATATTCAACATGATCTGTAACCACATTAAAAGATGCACATCTTGTTAGTCATCAGAAAATGTAAATTAAGACTAAAATGACATACTGACGAAGAATGCCTAAAATTTAAAAAGATGAAAAATGACAAGAGTTGGTGAGGTAAGAACATGAGGCAACTACAGCTCTTATATATTACTAACAGGAATGTAAATTGGCATGACTGCTTTAGAAACTACTTTGTGGTAGCTATTAAAACTAAATGTACCTGCAACTCTTTTACCAAGTAATTCTATGCCCAGTGATTCTACTCCCAGCAAAAATATTTACATATTTCACTAAACATGTATTCCAGAATGGTTCAAGTTGTATTGTTCATAACAGTCAAAAACTGGAAAGTACCCAAATGTACATCAACAATAGCGTGGATAAATTGTGAGAATGGTACAATATGAAGAAATATGAAAAAATTTCTTATAATTTTTTTTTGTTTGTTTGTTTTGGTGGAACTAGGGATTGAACTCAGGCTGTTGTGCTTGCCAGGGAAGTGCTTATTCCACTGAGCCATCTCCTCAGCCCCTATCTTATAATGTTGATTGAGAAGATAGTCTATATTCTATTCCACATTTGATTGTTGCATTTCTTCTCCTCTTCCTTTTCCTCCTCCTCTTCACAGTCTAGGTCCTGATGAGCAACTTCAGTAGTGCTGTTCTCCAGAAACAGATTATTCTCCAAATCAGGCATTCTGCAAGCTTCTGTTGTGACTTTCACTTTCATGCTATGAAAGCCAGTGGAGACCAATCCAACTTGCAGGTTGATGGGGTCTCTCTCAAACAGCAGGACTTGTGAGTTCACTCCTTCTTTAAAACCAGGGGGTTGGTAGTCATGTGGGGTCACTTCCTTATAGTAATGAAGTTTCATAGTAAGTATAACATCATTAGGAAGGGGTCCAAGGTTTTGCATCAATATGTATAATTTTTGAATCAGTAGAACACTGGCTTTCTTAATATCTTCACTGTTTGTCCCACTTTTAAAGCTTGTATTACTACTGTCAAAATCCATAGTGGCTCCTGCTTTTGTGTATTTGAATTTGAACTGGTATATCTCAGTAACATTGTATTTCTTTTCCAAGTCATGAAAACAACCTTGAATCCACTTGATAATATGCAATGATCCAGGACATTTTTTTGTCTTCTTGGAGGACTTTTAAACTGAGGTAGTTACTGGCGATTTCAGTCCATATTCAGCTGTCTCCAAGGCAGAGGGGCACAGGGGAGAGAGCAGCACTTCACGGCAGCTGAACAGCAGCAACAGCAACAAGAAGGAGCAATGGCTGTCTTTCTTGTTTTTAATGGCATTTGTGCTATCTCTGCCTTTCTTACTAAGTCAGATATATCTTATGTTGTTCTTCTTTACTTCATTCATCTTTGCAGCTTTAGGATCGATTTTTTTCATGGTGCCTATTTTTAAGATACTTTTCTTTTTCTGGTCACTACATTCCTTTCTTCTAAATCTCATACTCTATCTTCACCTTTGTTAAATCTGTTTGGTATCCTTTCTTTGAAAACTTTAGTATCCTTTCTATCTGTTTGGATCTGATTCATACCTTACATTCCTTTCTTATGTTGGGCCTTCATGGCTTCTGTCATTTTCCTGAGTGTTTACCTTTTTAAAAAATTTGTGCCTATTCTGTATATCTTGGGTATATCTTTCATTTTTATGGTCATTCCTGTTTTTATCTTAGAGATTTTTTTTTCATTTTTAGTAACAGGATTCAAACTTAGAACCTTATTCTAGCCAGGCAGGTACTGTGCCACATAGCTCTGTCCATGGCCTGGGATTATTTTTTCTATAGCCACATCCATTTGTTTTTTCACCTCTATGGCTATCATTTCATAATGTTCCAGTGTGTGGCTTCTGATTTCTTTATTTTACTGTGCTCTGAACTTGTCCTGGATATGCTAAAGTTCAAGGGTTGCATTTTGTTTCTATCTTTTTGTTATTCTCTATTTTCTATTGTGTTTTATTTTCTATGTTAGTGCTGGCAAACTTCTTATGATACATATATTTATCATTATTGCTAAATTTTATTTTATTTTATTTTTTGGAAATGTCTGTTTCTTAGTGATGTCTTCTAGGTGTAGATTGTATTTGGTCTTTGTGTCTGTCCCAAGAATCTACCTTTCCAACTTATTAAGGATGAGAGGTTGCTATCTATTTGACTCAGCACTTAGTCCTTTGGTACTTGGCTACAGTTATGCAGTCATAACAGTTTGTACTCTTTAGTTATAAAACAAAATCCAACCTATACCAGGAACCTGTATGTAATGAATTTCCCCTTGGTAGATTGATTTTTACTCTGTTGGGGTATTGAATAGGGATAAAAGACAAAGCAGAGAGATGTGTAAGGGGAAATATAGTAGAAACAAGGCTGTAAGGCTAAGAATGAGCACCCCAGTTTTAGAAAGCTAGAGAAGAATTCAAGAGAGAAAGAATGAAAAGAAAGCCAAAGAATCTTGAAGTGAACCAGAAAAAGAGACAATATTCACTCACATGAAAGTGTAAAATCCAGAAAGATAGTTGAGGGAATAGAGAAGAGGAAAAGAACACCAAAAATAAAGGTAACAAACCTAAGTAGTAAAAACAGAAATTAGGCCCCAATTAGACCAAAAAGGAAAACCAAATAAATGCAAGACAAGGAAAAATAATAAAATTCCTTTGATTTTTACAATTCTTGGTAGTATCAAAGTCGGATCCCCAAAATTTGTAACCCTGTTGTTTGTGGTAGGATTTGTTCTGGGTCAGGGGTGATCTTGGCCTCTGGATGTGGGGGCTGGAACTGGTCTTCAGTTGACAATAACAGGTGTACTTCTCCTGTGTGTATGGCACTTTCCCTGGGTTGTAGCACCCTAGAGTAGGGAAGGCCCTGGGTGTTACAAGATCCTTATATAATTGGCTTCTTCCAGAACTTGCACCACTTTCTCTGCTAGATTCTTTTACTCACTGGTCATAGGGCAGGGGAAGTGTCCCTGTCTCACTGCAGGCCAAGGCTATTTGTCTGCTTGTGCCACTGGACCAAGACTGCTCTGGCGATCATGGACCAGAGGAACAGTGCTTTGTATTGAGGGCTAAGACTGGCTTTTGACAGTCACCAGAGCATAGTCTGAGTGGTCCCAGCTCCTATCTCTCAGCAGAACCCCCCCTAGTCTTCTTCCCACCTGCCAGCAGTCCACTGTGGCTGGATGGCACTTCCCTCATTCCACTACAGGACTGTGACAGTGAAGCAACCCAGGACTGTCCTACTGCTGGGATTTGGCCTGAGTCCTTTGAAATGAAATGGTGGCCCTGCCCACCAGCTTCTGTTCATGTGTCTCTGTGCTGAAACACAGCACTGGTCCAACTCACTCACCAACTGCTGGCTCTGCAGGACCCCTCAGGAGACAATGTCCTGCTGCTGCTGGGCTTCTGTGCCAGCATCACTGCTGGGCTGCTCCTGCTGGTGCTCTTGTTTAAGGGTGTTTTTTTTTTTTTTACAAAACTTTTCTGTATATTTTTTGTCCCCCAGTCATCTCACTGTTTATGTGGAAGAATAGAAGAAGTGGCCCTACGAAGCCCAAACTTTTTGGCTCACTTCTCACTTTTCTTTCAAACCTTATAATTCCTTCATAAGATCTTTTTCTTTTTCTTTGGGAAGAGCTTCTTAAGAAACAAATAAAAGGAAATGAACCTTAGCCTTCCATGCTTTCCAGTCACTTTCCTGAGGGCATCAGACTCATAAACATGATGCTCAAATTCTAGCTTGCTTGAGAGTTTCTAGCATATGCTCTTCTTTACCCCACATGGTTCTAGGTTTCAACCCAGGAAGTCTTGCTTCTTATTGCTGGTTATCTGTCCACCAGGCCCAAGGTCCTATGTTGTGGTTCATGTCTGGAAGAGCTCACATGTGTGGCTTTCAGGAGGTGATTGGATTATAGTACGTTACTTATTAAGTGGATTAGACTACTGATGAGTTTATAAGTAAATGTTCTTTGGGAGGTGATACCCACTTGGAAGAGATAGATCACTGAGGTGTGGCTTAGAAGGATATATCTCCCTCCCCCTGATGTCACTTTTTGTTTCCCTTTGCCATGCCCTGAGCTGTTTCTCCTCTACCATGCCCCTCTGCCATGCTACACTGCCTTGGAGACAGCTGACTAAGGCCTGTACAAACTGTGATTCCCAAGGACCTTGTCCTCCTTTAAGTTGTGGGTGTTGAGTAGTATGTCCCAGCAGTGAGAAAATAAGTAAGACAACATATTTTGTTCATTTTTGTGAACCATATTGACTTTTATTTATTTATTTATTTTTCAGTAACAAGGATCGACTCTTATGTTTAACATCCCTGAAATGAGAATATTATGAGTTTGTGCTATATTTTAGTGTACTTGCTGATGTTCCCACCCTACCCCCGTCTCTATCTCTCTCAGTTCTTCTCCTTAGAGGCATAATCAATGTTGAAATTGAGAAAGAAAATATTTTTTGTCTTAGATAATATTTGTGTTCCATTTAGAAAATATTATATTAGGATATATTTTCACAAAGTTAATATCCATCGATATTCAATATCTAGATCCACTGATTCATTAGATACTTGAGAATGAGTACAATATGAATTCACTAATCCTTTCTTCTTTTTTCAACTTGCTTGTTTTCATAAACCAAAGTTATCCCTTATATATTCTTTGCTTGGGCTGGGGAGATGGCTCAGTGGAATAAGCGCTTGCCTGGCAAGCACAAAGCCCTGA
>NW_004524697.1:8804479-8805754 GCF_000260255.1 Octodon degus
AGAATATGATTGTACTTTCTGATGTCTCTTTTTATAAATAAAAGTAAACATCAGACCTGGTCCTTGTAAGTTCATTGAATTCTACTTAACTTCAAAAGTTCCCATTGTTGTTAGACTGAATGAAGAAGTTCTTGAAGCTGACTTGAGGAATTTATCCTTCCCTAAACATAGACTATTTGGAGTTTTGTTGACTGGAAAAACAATAAGAGGTATGGAAGGGGCTCGTGAGACAGAAATTTTCATACACATTCAAGAATAGAAGTGGTTCCACAGGAGAAAGAGGCATACTACTGTTTAGAGCTGTGACTATTGAAATGTTTTTGGAGGTAGAAATCTGTGGAATTTGAGAATGTATCATTTCAGTCTTGACTTGAGTAAGTGCATGAACATGGCCCTCCCACAGAAAGATAGCAGTCGATTTTTAGGGGAAAGCTTATTTTATAGAGGCAAAGTATTTACTCTGTAAGTACCGAGTCACCCTCTGGCAGATCCTCCCTGCACTAAGGTGGGCCCTTCCTCGCCCTATGGTGGGGCACTCCCCACCCTGTAGGTTGGGGCCTCCCACACCCCAGGGCATGGAACCAGGGAGCAGATCCAGCCAAACTGACACACAATGCACCAACTCGTACAGTTCTAAAAACTGAAAAACAACAAAACAATATTATTAATATTTATTATAGTATTCATTATGGAATCAAGCTAGTGACCAGATTCAAATACTAGTTTATTGTTACTGAGCTCTGGGGTGTTACACAGCTTGGATTTACAGGGATCCTCCTGTTTTCAGCCTCCCCAGAGCTGGGATTGCAGGAGTGTGCCACCATGCCCAGTCTCTGTGGTTGGCTCAGTGTTCCCAGGGGTTGGGGCAATCATGGCATGTGGTGCAGGGGGATTGAATCCCAGTCCTTGAACTTGCCTAAGCAGGTGATTAGTTCACTGCGCTATCTCACTGGCCCTGACGCATCTCTCTTTAAGAAAGTCTCTGTCCTTTCCATGTATACCTGCTACATGACCTGCTTTCCCATTGAGTCAATATTACTGAGGTGGCTATACTTGTGGTCAATATTACCGAGGTGGCTATATTATTGTTGATCATAGTTTTGACCCAACTTATGATTTTAGTCTATAAAACTTCCTATGAGAGGCAGGTTTGTTGGCAATCAACTTTCAGGTCTCTTTCTGTCTCTCAGGAGCTATCTCTCTTAATGAAGTTTTCTTATTCTTAGCCTTCATTGTTCCTTAAAATTTATTCTTTGATTTGGGGGAACATGAACT